>NW_026931223.1:0-44803 GCF_032062105.1 Saccostrea cuccullata | reverse complement strand
CAGTCTACTTGCATAGAGTCTCACTATAATTTTTAGGGTGTTGTATGGAATCATAAAATCTCTTAGGTGTATGGAAGCTCACTCCCATCTATTTTGGTAGATTTTTCTTAGGGCATCACACTCATTTTTCCTCCATTATATTTTTGTTATCAAATTATTTACTTTGTTATTATTTATTCAGTTATTAATTTATTTTTCTACCTCAATTTTTTTTTATTTACATTTTGAGATTATTTTGGAAACTTATTTGTTATTTGTTGTCAACTACAAATTATTCAGTTATCACCATAATAAATTAACTGTTAAAAATTTAAACTTTCTTCTTATTTCAAGGTGTTGATCATAATCTAGGAATCTCAGAACCTGGGTTGAATAAAACAAACAGGACCAGTCATTATACGATTAAATAGTTTGTGGGCTTAGTCTGTTCCTTAGTATTACTAAGTAAAGTTTAAGATCAAGTTTATCATTTATATATATATACTTTGGGACAGATCGAGTACACTTTACGTCCATAGATAAACTGGTTCCCGTTACAGTGAGATCAAGAGCTAAATGGACAGATGAAGGAGAGAAACCTACAAACTATTTTTTGAATTTAGAAAACAGACATTATACAAATAAAATAATTCCTAAATTAATTAAAGATGAAGAGACTCAGGAAGAAATAACAAATCAAAGTGATATCTTAAAAGAAATAGAAAGTTTCTATAAGAATCTTTACAAAGCTAATGATGGAGGTGGAGACTATGATTTAAATGAAATTTTATCAGACACAGACATTAAAAAGTTGAATGATATTCAAAGAGTTTCATTAGAAGGGGAACTTTCTTACACTGAAGCAACATCTGTTCTAAGGAATATGTCAAATAATAAAAGCCCTGGCAGCGATGGCTTTACTACAGAATTTTATAAAGTTTTTTGGAACAAAATTGGACATTTTGTGGTTAGGTCCTTAAATTTTGGATACAGTATGGGTGAATTTTCGGTAACACAGAAACAAGGTATTATCACCTGTATTCCAAAAGAGGGTAAAAGTAAATTTTTCTTGAAAAATTGGAGACCAATAACTCTTTTAAATGTAGCTTATAAAATAGGTTCTGGATGTATTGCTCAAAGAATAAAAACTGTTCTTGATACAATAATTAGTTCTGATCAAACAGGCTTTATACCGGGTAGATATATTGGTGAGAATACAAGATTAATTATATGATTTAATGCAATACACAGAGGAACATGACATCCCTGGCGTTTTACTGTTGATCGATTTTGAGAAAGCATTTGATACAGTGTCTTGGAAATTCATACATAAATGTCTAGATTTTTTCAATTTTGGTCCATCTATTCATTCGTGGATATATACTTTTCAAAGCAATATAGAATCATCTGTTACACAAGCAGGACACCTCTCAGATTTTTTTAAACCTAGCCGAGGCTGTCGCCAAGGTGACCCAATTTCTTCGTATTTGTTTTTATTATGTGCAGAGTTTCTTGCTCTCAAAATAAAAAGTAATAAAAATATAAAAGGTATTGAAATTAACGAAATAGAATATTTAATGTCTCAGTATGCTGATGATACTGCAGTAATACTAGATGGGTCTGAAAAATCCCTGAGAGCCACTATTGAGGAATTGAATCATTTTAACACACTCTCTGGGCTAAAAATCAATCTATCAAAAACACAATTAGTTTGGATAGGTAGCAAGAAATATTCAAATGAAAAATTATATAATGAAATGAATTTTCATTGGACAACCAGCTTTAAAATATTAGGCATTCATTTTGATGTTGACCTGACAAATATTCCCAAACTTAATTATGACAAAAAGCTGGTAAAAATCAAAAGTATTATTACTCAGTGGAACAAAAGGCATACCACTCCTATTGGCAGGGTTACGCTGATAAAATCTCTACTTATCTCACAAATGAACCATATTTTTATCTCTCTACCAACACCGTCAAGCAAATTCATAAAAGATTTGAACAATATTTTGTTTAATTTCCTTTGGAAATCTAAGGTGGATAAAATTAAAAGAAAACAAATTACTCAAGACTATCCAAATGGAGGCATAAAAATGATTGAAATTAATAACTATATCAAAGGTCTGAAATCATCATGGATTAAAAGATTACTGTTCAGTCAAAATCCAAAATGGAAAACTTTAATAAATGAAACTGTCAATTTTGACAAAATCTTCAAAACTGGATCAGATTACATTAATGATATTTTGCACCTTATAAGAAATCCTTTTTGGAAAGACACATTAATTGCTTTTCGAGATATTCAAGATAAAATGCAGATAAAATCGTGGGAAGAACTTATAGCTCAACCAATATGGTTCAATAAAAAAATTAAAATTGGAAAAAAAGTCCTTTTTTTATTGAATGGTTAATAAGAATATTATATATATTAATGATTTGCTTGATGAGAATGGAGCGTTTTTGAGTTTACGAGATCTCCAGAATAAGTTCAACATTAAAACTAATTTTCTTACATACTATGGTATACAAAATTCTATTACAACCAGTATCAAAAGTGAGGATATTGTCAAAGAAAACAATAACCCTAGACCAATCATACCATTTTACATAAGATTATTTTGTTCATCCAAAAAAGGTACCAAAAATATGTATGACACACTAAATACAGAAGAAAATGTCACATCTTTTTACAAATCTAAATGGGGAAAATATTTCACTCTATCTAAGTTACAATGGAAAGCAATTTTTCACTTACCTTTTATCAGTACTAAAAGTACAAAACTACAATGGTTACAATATAGAATTAACCATCAAATCTTAACTACTAATGTATTCATGTTTAAAGTGGGGATAAAAGATAGTAAAATGTGTAATTTCTGTAATTCAGCTGAAGAAACAATTTATCATATACTGTGGGAATGTCCCCTTGTTCAAGATCTCATGAATCTATTTTTTGAATTTTGTCAAACAAGGGATATTGTTATTCCAAGAGATCCTTGTTCTTTTATTTTGGGATTAGATCTTGACTCAAGTTGTAAGAATCTGTACCAGATATTCCTAATTCTCAAATCCTACATATACAAAAAGCGGTGTCTTCATGAAAAATTATCAATCCATGGACTACTTATAGATATCAGAACTCATCTTTCAACTTTGAAGTACATAGCTACCAAAAATTGTAAACTTGAAGATTTTCATAAAGATTGGGAAATTTGGCTTTTCATACTTAGAAGGCTCTGACTATTTTGCTCGATTTTTAGAATCACAAACAGTGATCAAATAAATGTTTATACAGACATGGTTTTTTCCTAATTTGTTAATAAGCAGCTTCTCTTCCCTTTCTCTTCCCTTTCACTCTTTTCTTTTCTTTCCCCTCAATCAGCAATTATGAGACTTATCCTTATTGTAATGTATATGATGTTATAAAAAAAAATTGCTGATTTATACTTGCACTTGTGAAATAAAAAATTAAAAAAAAAAAAAAAAAAAAAAAAAAATGTAAAGAAATGAGAAAAAAAAAAAAAAAAAAAAAAATTAGAAGAAAGTTAAAAAATTCTCTAAAAAATATTTACGATATCAATACCTCCATTTGGATATTTGACATCTACATGATAAGTGGTGCTGTAATGAAGTCTAAAATAAACTGTAGATGTAATGAGCCACCTTAAGACATGTCATACTTATGCAAACTTATTCATGTATATTTATCACTCATTTTAAAAAAAATTAATATTCAATTCCTCGAAGAATTATTTCCCTTTTTGGTATTGAACCTTTAAATTCCCCTAAACATGAGGAGCAATGTAAATATGTAAAAAAAAAAATGATATAAGCGACACTCAAAATTAAAGACTTGTTTCACTGTTGAATAATTTTTCGCTATTGAAGTGAGAAAGGTAAATCGAAAGTTCTTAAATTTAAATTTGTTAAAAGTAAGAATAATCTTTTTAAAACTTATAAGTGAATCTCATGTTTCACATTGACATAAAAGTCCGGAAAGACATTTTTCCAATAAAAATATACTTGACTATTTTTAAAGAGGTAATTTGATCAGAAACGTGATGTCCATCACTGATCACTTCTTAAATCTCAATAATAGGAATTTAATTAAATTCATCAAAAGAAAACAACCCCTCAAGAAGGCTATGGTAGTTTAGTTCCTTTAATGACAACAACCTTGGGATTATTGTACTACCTTTATGTCCTTCATGTTCACCTGATTGGCAGATAATGAAATCAGGTACCTACTGAAATTCAATTAATCGACCCCGGGATACTCACAAATTCAAAGACAGAGCTGTATTATCCTAAACAGGAAACTGAGAAGTGTAAATAAAAGGAAGGTTTACAAAGGAATAAGAATTAATCTGAGTAAAAAAAAACAAAGATTCATATTTCATTACTTAGAGCCATAGTTCAATGACTGAGCTTGAGACCTTCAAGAAGTTAAAACCTTTACTTTCATGTTGTAGTTTGTCCAAGAACATAAAGCATTGATGATGAAAAATTTTGTAATCGCAGTGCAGAAAATTATTCGATCCAGTAGTTCAACCTTACAATTAATCCATGGACCATAACTCCAAAAACATGCAACTAGAGGTTATTTCTTAATGCTTTATTTCTTAATACGATTGCACACATAGGATACACCTTTGTAAATATCAAATATGGATCAGGTGAAATGGAGGAGTTAGTGTCCCTTAGACCCATTACTCCAAAGAACTCTTGATCCAGGATTAATAAGCAATTCAATATGAAAAAAAAAATTGTAAGATATATGGAGATAACAAACAGTATTCAAGCTCAAAAGTTTATTTAACAATGAAAAATAGGAGCAGATCATATACACTCACCTCCATAAACATTAGAGGTGGGATCAGATGTGATGGAGGGTTGAGCATCCCCTGCTTCCCGGTTACACCCGCCGTCATGATAAGGAAGTAACGGACAAATCCGTCGACAATACGGTGTTCAAACGATAACCTAACAACCAGTATGAAAAACGTCAGTCAGCATTAGACTCAATAATAGATTGTTTTTGCTTTATTGACCCTATACTGTTTATATCCTTATTGAAATTTATTAGTAAATAATTTACCTTTTTTCAGAAATTGTTCATTCATAGGGCATGTTCTTGCGTATCAATTGAGAGAAATGGACTCTATATGCAGCAGATGAGAGTATTTTGCTGAAAAAGAAAGGGAAGTTTACGACTGAAAAGTTAAATCATCACGTTTACCAAAAAGTTTATTCTAGTTAAATATCCAAATATGAAACAAAGTGGTCAAACTATGTGGTATCTTTAATTTCAATCTTAATTCAAAGTTGGGTGGAAAAAGCGTTTGTGATTCTGTCTAAATGAATGACCTCAGATTTTATTGCATAAATATATCATTGCGCCTATAAAAACACTGTCTACAAGGGTTGATGATTTTCTAGAACCCTAAGAAATGAAGGCATTGCAAATTGATTAGTCTGCGTGAGATTTTATTTTTGCTGGGTGGGCACTAACAGCCGATAAAACGTCTGTCTTTATCCTCAGTGGACAATCGGCTCAGAATCAGTAATGAGAATCACAAAAACGTCTTTTAATTTTCAATGGAAATTAAAGGAATGTTATATCATCGAATGTAAAGAAATTGTCTTTTATCTACACCCTTTGGAAAAAATAAGATGAAGTCACAGAAGATGATTACCTATATTTCCTTAAGGATTCATAACAAAGAGAAAGAAATATACATATCGACGACGTATTATCAATTAACAATAGTTACATCCATTACCTTTTATATTTTACTGTATTGTATATACTTACTAGATATATTCAAGTCAAATTGAAATTAAAGATACCAAAGAATCTGACTAATATTTTTTTTTTATTTTTGAAGAAAAGATTTTAATGATGAATATACCACAAAATTTTTAAAATGAGGCAAACTTTTGACAAGCAAGTCGATGAAACATAGATTCATTGTATGAAAGTATTGTATTTTTGTATTTTTTTTTCTTGCATTTTTTTCGTTTTACTTGATGAATATAAATAGCACAAGGTGGATGTTGCCCGTTTAGCCCGAATATTTTCTCTTTCCACGACAACTTAACCGATCTCTGATGTTTTCTATGTAATGGATATATGCCAAATACTGTTCTATATGTAAAATTATCAGACTGTTTGAGGTCCGTTAATTTTACATACCGTCTGATACCGGTCTGATAATTTTACATACCGTATAAGTAGCATTTTTAGCGGGGATTTAATTTTGGCATTATTAGCGAGGGTGCCGACATCGCTAAAATTGAATATTGCTAAAAATTAAAAGTGAGTGAACTCTTGTTTCATTTCATTCATTCTATGGCAGTCGTTTAGTTTAACAGGACAGGGGTCCGATGGTGAAAGGTTTTCTGGGGGAACAATTTTGTTTATGATGTGCATAAATTGACATTAATACCGACATAATTTTGGGTGATATTCTAACCATCACCATGCATGGAAAGTAAAGATGCGGATTTTTACCTTGAAGTTTTAGTTTCGATAATGGAAATATTCTCAGGTTTTAAAAGAGTGGCCATCGGGGAATAAACATAAAATAAGGAGATTTGCAGACTCTTTTGCAGAAATTCTTTTAAAGAGTGGAAAGTATTAATTTTGTGGAGGGTTTAAACTTGGATTTTTTTTCATGGATTTGCTATTTTGTAGCAATTCAATTTCCTTGCGTTTGCTTTCCTTGAATTTTTTTCCTTACATTTTTATTGGGAGTTTCTAAAATATTTAATTTAACCTTATTTTCACTCTTCTGGTTTTTTTAAATACCGTCCGATTTTGTTATCATTGCCGTCCGATAATATATTATCAGACTTGTAATTATTATTATCGGACGGCTACAGATAAATTTTTAGACTGCAAGAACAAAGGCATGACGTCAGAGCAATGTTTTAATGGTCCCTATTTGCTCTGCTCTCTATTTGGAGTTTTAATTGGATTATTTCAATAAATAAAAGGATTGAATGTTCAACTTATTTTGCAATGCACGGTCCTTAAAGTTCATGTACTCACTCCTCCATGGCACCTGATCCCACATCTGATGTTTTGGAGGATCATGTTTGCTCTGCTCCTGTTTTGTATTGTTTTATGAAGTTTTGATCTTTGATACTGTTCGTTTTCTCCATAGGTTTCATCTGTATTAATAACAGTTGTTAAGTAGGACAGAAGATTTTCTGGTCTCAATATAACAATACGTACAACGCTGTTTAGGGACACATATTATGCAGCAGTCCTCTGATGGACTGATCATGAGTAACTAATATTGATATGTTCACCTAACTCTAATAATGGCAATTTGTCTTACTATAAACAGTTAATTGCATTGACCGGAAGTTATCGTTGATTGCATAAAAGCTTCTATGCCTTGTACATGACAGAAACGAAATATTCGCATATAAATTGCGAATCCAGTGAGCTTCTTCTTTCACGAGTCTTACACGCTCAATTTGGATTATAGAGATCCGAGTTTATATTTACCATTGATTTTAACAGTGTTGTGCTAAGAAGTTTTTCTAAGCAGTGCCTTAAGGTATTCGATCCACAATAGCCTCAGATTCAATGGATCTGAATGCATAACAGATATACGTACAAGAAGGTTGATCCAAAAGGGAATTTCTTCAAATCTTATTTATTGGTGAAAGTGAATGAAAATTACAAATGAGAATATAGACACCTAGTGAACTTTTTGAATAAAAAATACGTTACATATTTATGACATGATTAGGAGTCCAAATACTTGAAAACGACGTTAATGGTAATCTAACAATTAGCTCAATGATAAATGTGATGCCTTTAACTTTTCAATCGTCAACTTTCCTTGTATAAGTCATCATATTATACGTCTATGGTCAATACAATGACCTTGTCAGCAAATACAATTTATCATTGAGGCGAATGCTGATTGACGTTTTTCATACTTATTGTAAGGCTATCTTCTACACACTGAATTGTCGATGGATTTTTTCTTTATTTCACAATCATGGCAAGGAGCACATGGCGGGTGTGTCGGGTCAGCAGGGGATACTCACTCATCCATGGCAATTGATCCCACCTCTGACTTTTTGGAGGTCCTTTTGTGCTCTGCTCCTATCTTATTCTTGTTTAATGGAGTCTTGAGCTTGAGTTTTATTCGTTATCTCCATAGATTTTTACGCAAATTCCCTTTTTAAACCAGCAACATCGTTCTAATAAGTTATTATAAAAACATGGTTATCAATATAGTTCTGCATTTCATGAAAACCCAGACCTCTATAAGCCACAAGAGATGCCCCTAATTGACACTTATATAGTCAAATGGTGTCAGACTTTCAGGGGATTCGTGATTTATCTGTTTTGGAGCAGTACTTAATATCATCATATTCAACGTTCTTATCTTTGGAAGCAGAATCAGGACTAAATGCAGACAACAATCTGTTACTTGTGTCGCTAAAATAGTCATGCTTTTTAAATATAATTAAAGTTAGTAAATGACCCAAGTTAAGTGAAAAGCTTATTTTCATTTGAAGTACTAAACTTAGCATAAAACTTATTGATTTCACCGGAAGGTATACCATGGAAATAACGAGTAGTTTTCAATATCAAAGTCCATAAAACAATAAAAAATAAGAGGAGAGCAAACAGGGACCTTCAAAACATCAGACGTGGGATCAGGTGCCATGGAGGAGTGAGCATTCCCTGCTGACCGGTCACAACCGCCGTGTGCTCCTTGTCATGATCAGGAATTAACGGAAAAATCCGTCGTCGTCAATTCATTGTATTAATAATGGACTAACAATTACCGGTAGTTTTAAAAAAAACTTCAGTCAGCATTTGACTCAATGATAAATTATATTTGCCGATGAGGTCATTGTATCGACCATAGAACTTACAAATTGATGACTTTAAACGAGACTGTTGATATTAGAGAGGATGCTCTTACGTATCGAATTACATGAGATATATACACTACGTATGCGGGAAGGATATGGAGATAAGGAACAGTATTCAGTCTCAAAGTCCATAAAACAATACAAAATAAGAGCAGAGCAAATACGGACACCCGAAACATCAGAGGTGGGATCAGGTGCCATGGAGGAGTGAGCATCCCCTTCCGACCGGTCACACCCGCCGTGTGTTCCTTGTCATGTTCAATAAATAACGGAAATAACGAAAAAAATCTGTCGTCAATTCAGTGTATAAATAATGGACTAACAATTGGTATGAAAAACGTCAGTCAGCATTTGACTTAATGATAAATTGTATTTGCTGACAAGGTCATTGTATCGACCATAGAACCTACGAAATGATGACTTTAAACGAGACTGCTGATATTCTTGTTTCATCAACTTGCTTGTCAATAATTTACCTCGTTTTAGAAATTGTACATACGTAGAGCATGCTCTTGCATATCGAATCAACTGAGATATATATACTCCGTATGCAGGTGATGAAGGTATATTGCTGCACAAGTATTAGCTTTCCTAAAAAGCTAGTCTGACTTGGTTTGCTTAATTTCACAAAGCGGAAAGAAATCAATATGTATATTTTACATATTTTTTTTTCGTTCGGTAATCTATCTTCATAAAAGACCATGTGAAATCATCATTTCCATGGCAGCTCAATTTTTTTTAAATCATGGTGAAGATGAATTTACTAAACACAATTTATTTGCAATAACATCTTTCTTTTCTCATTAATACTACGTTTGATTTTATAACATTTTTTTCTGTGGAAAAGGGGTATAGCATGTGAAAAAAAAATTACCAAATGAAATGATATTTCCAACAATGAATTTCAGACTACATAATGTCAACAGAAATTATTTTAATCTATGTATATATTTTTCAATTACTCAAGTTCAATTTAATTTTAAACCATTTTTATGACATGCCATGATATAACAACTGGTCTAAACCATTGTCATTAAATTTATGGATCCTTTTACTGTTATAATAGTCATGCTAAGAAAACTTAAACATTGTATCCGGAGAGCGAACTCTAAAAAAATGATTTAACGTTAATCGGTGATTCTTCCCCAGGGAGATGTGCACGCGAGGCAATTAATGTCAGTAGTTTTGAGGGAGGGATCTAAGTTTTACTGGGTTTAATAAAGCACGTAGCAGCGGGGGAGGGGGGGGGGCTTTTTTCCCAACACTACCTTTACTACAGAAAATGTCCATTGAAAAGTTGGCCCCCCCGCCCCTACTTCTAACCAAAGTAAATAGTAAAGTGATATCAAGGAAATGTAGTATTGTATGCAAAAAAAATTAGAAGTGAAAGAACGTTGGCCTTGCAAAAAGTTGGCCACTAACATCCCCCCTCGCTTCTACAAAGCCTCTCTCTCTCTCTTTTTTTTTTTGCTTGTCAGATTTTACAAGTATAAGAAAAAAAAAAGAATTTTCCCTATCTGCCCCCCCTCCCCCACTTAAAAAAAAACGATACTACGTGCCTGTTTGAACATGATAGGTAGAATACTTATTAATTAGAACCCCTGCATACATACCATTTTTTGGGGAGTGAGGGTGGGGCATCTAAATCATATGCAGTTAAAAGAGTTAAATAAAGGAAAAATAAAATGTTAAAATAATTATAATAAACTAATTCTTCATTAAAAATAAGCTGCCTTTCAAATTTTTACTTATATCTAAATCAAAACATTGGCTATGTAAAAATTTTCATTTTAAAGTAAAAATATCAATGATTGAAATAAAAGGTGGAATGTGTCAAGTTTATTTTTCTTTAACTAAGAAAACAGAAAACCTAGCTAGGATCCACCCCCTGAAATCTGTTGCCGTAAATTGTCTTGCCAGCGTTTGGGGAATAAGGGTGATTTTCATCAATTACATTTTATTGACTCCATTGCTTTGGAAAATTTGACATTCTTGGCATTAAAACACGAAAACAAATTTTTTTATATAAGATTCCAAGAAAAAAACTTTACCACTTTTTTGTTCGGGAAATAAAAAAAGATCCGAATGTATAATATCTCATACTTGTACATGATTAAATTGATTTATGTTATAACCTGCTTATGTTATAATTATAGATGTAACAGAAGTAAAACTGTGGTGAGGTAAAGCCACTAACATTTATGATTTTACATATGTGCAGTATATAACACACTAACTTACACAGCAAGAACATTAAATTTAAGCTCTTGCATTGTTCAAGTAATGTTTTGTATGTTAAATGACCTTAATATTTCTTTTTTCAACAAACAAAATACAATGTAAATGATATCAATGGGAAGAACTTTGTTTGATCACTAAATGGCCAGCGCGTATAAACAGAGATAACAATTTTAGCAGAGCTTTACACATGATGACCATTCCCCGGCTGTTGATTTATGGGTTAACCCTAACCCTAACCCTAACCCAATTCTGAAGTCTGTAGGAAAAGAAACAAGAAGACGCAAACTAATTTACGTGTAATCGTCCAAAATATAATCGCTGGATTGGAGGTTTTATTTTACTATAGTGGGTGCAGGGCAACTAAGAGAATATATTTGACCAAGTGCCCAGTTAAGTAAATAAAAGATTAAAAGCGCATTTCCTCCTTGGCCGAACGACATGCGTCTTCGGAGATTATATATTTATGCATGTGTCGAAATTTCCACCATCGAACTATCTAAAAAATTAATGGAACGACTGCATAAATAAGCCCTGGTTAAATCTAGTACTGTCTGACGCCAAGACGTCAGACAATAAGTAAGGGAAGTTGACGATAGAAAAGTTAAAGTCATGCGGGTGATGAATACAATTAAAACGACTCTGGTATTCCAAAGGGACATCATTCATGTAGCCAGTGGAAACCAGGTGTTAATTCCAACAAACTTTCGGAAACGCAGATGGACACTAATTATCTTCCTTAATAGCTCACCTGTTTTATATGTTACTTTGAAACAGAACTTATTCAAAAACGCCTATATAACATGAAAAAACATTGGCCTGGCTTTTTTCAAATTGACATTTAGATATATCAACTGTGTTTTCATTTTTTATCGATTAGTAATACTTTAATTTATATAATATTTGATATATCCCAGTGAACTCGAAATATATACAGTGAAGACTAAGAATCTGTACACCTGTTTCACATTTTGAGTACGAGCAGCTTTAAAACCAAGGCAGCCTTATACCAGAACAGCTTATGTCATATGGATTGAAACATCCTCTTTTAAAGCCAGCGTTTCATAATATTTTTTTATCGTTTTAATGTCCTTGTTAACAAATAATACCTATCATTGGGTTGTATTTTGATAACTTGGTTTATACCTTTTGTTATGCATCCATTTTGATACTAAATTTGACTACGGAAGGTTCCGTCTTCCTGACAGATACATAGTGTTCAGATCGGGCATGATCGTTTGAAAGGAGATGCTTACTCTTTTTTGGCATCTGATTCCACCTTTGGAATCTTCAAGGTCCGTGTTTATGTTTTCTTCACAGACTTGTATTGTTTAAGGATTTGTTTTAGATCTTCACTTTTTTTCAACAGTTAATTGATTTATGTTTTTATGTATCTGAATGTTGGCATTTTCAATTAAAATAAGATATTTTTCTTAATGAAAAATATGCTGTTTTTTAATAATCTATTTAAATGATAAGGCACCGAAATAAACTAAAGCAGCTTTAAATCAGAACAGTAGAATTTTTTAGATTTTTTTTACACTTGCAACAATTCTGAAGAACTTATCTTTTATTTTTAAGCAATACATATTTTTTATTTGAAAAATCTATTTTCGGTTTTTCTCACTGTAATACTAGAATTATCAAGTAAAACTAAATAGTTTTGTTTTTCATTGGGTTATTTTTCATGCCTGTGTTATCAACAGTGTTTAAGTTTAAGTACAAAAGAAGAAAACAAAATGCTTGTCTTTTTCCCTTTTTATTCCTGGTTATCATTCTCAGGGTATTCAAGGAATAAACATGAAAGGTAGATAAAATATTGCCAAAAATATTTTTTTTTTTTGGAAATTAGGCACTGCAGGCATTGCGTTTAGAGATAAAACAATTTTACAGCTCTTCAAAATGAATATAACTTTATGTATTATAGGTTAAGAATCACAATGAATGATTCAATTAAATTATATTTATTAATCATGGATTACATTCATGACATTAAATTGAGTTTAACCTTTGAAATATAATTTTTCTAACTTTTTGAAATAAAAGGTTGTTCGGTTATTTATTACCTACATGGAATATAAAGCACATACATATATTAAAAGCGACAGATCATAAAAACAAAACTTTTTTTCTAAAATAATAAACTGCACAATTTATATTATATTTTATAGTTAAGATAAATGCACATCTGCATGAAGTACATGTCTCAATTAAAGATTCTTAATAATGTTCTCTAATTTGAAAAGAACTGTTAAGCTACAGGGGTGATGAAAAAAAGAAAGACATCAAAATATTATGGTAAGTATATAGGATTTCTTCTTGATATAATGCAACACTTACAACAGAAATAGTCTAAATATATTAACCGATGCAGTATTCCATATTTTGTTTGTAGTATGTTTACTTGAATACGATTCTCACTTTTAATTAGTAAATGTCATCGATCTTTTTATGGTCTCATCATTTCTTTCTTTATCTTTCTCCTAATCGTGTCTTGTTGGTAATTAGTTAATTTATGCAAAATCTTTTACGTGATAAGAAGAAAACACTTGCTGTGGCCTTCAACTCGACATTTAGATATATCGACGACGTATTGTCAATTAATAATGATAATTTCCATTCCTACGTCGACACGATATATCCTGGTGAGCTTGAGATAAAAGATACCACAGAGTCCGACACTTCTGCTTCATACTTGGATATTTTACTTGAAAAAGACACTAATGGTAATCTAACAACCAAGCTATATGATAAACGTGATGACTTTAACTTTTCTATCGTCAACTTCCCTTACTTATGCAGCAATATACCTTCATCACCTGCATACGGAGTATTTATATCTCAGTTGATTCGATACGCAAGAGCATGCTCTACGTATGAACAATTTCTTAAACGAGGTAAATTATTGACAAGCAAGTTGATGAAACAAGAATATCAACAGTCTCGTTTAAAGTCATCATTTCGTAAATTCTATGGCCGATACAATGACCTTGTCAGCAAATACAATTTATCATTGAATGAAATGCTGACAGACGTTTTTCATACCAATTGTTAGTCCATTATTTATACACTGAATTGACCACGGATTTTTTCCGTTATTTCCTGATTATGACAACGAGCACACGGCGGGTGTGACCGGTCGGCAGGGGATGCTCACTCCTCCATGGCACCTGATCCCACCTCTGATGTTTCGGAGGTCCGTGTTTGCTCTGCTCTTATTTTGTATATTTGTTTAATGGACGTTGAGATTGAATACTGTTCGTTATTTCCATATCCTTCTTATTATAGATATTAATATCTATGTTTTGATATATTCCAGAACCGTGTGCTCTCTACCTATCATGCAATCCGCTAGTATTTAATATTGAACCTGCTTTGATGGGCTATAAAAGGACGTCGTATTATTTACCATTTACACAACATAAAGCAGCCCCATATGCTTCTTTTAAAGAAAGAAATAACAGGATTAGGTTCCATTTTAATTATTCTGTCTTACAATGACTTTTGATATAACTTTAATCCTCAGTAACTCTATGAAAAATCATTAAGGAACACCTTTTCCTACAGAATGCAAACAGACCTTCATTTAAAAAAGAACTGACTTTAAATAATAGACCTCAAAATAATATTAATATATGAACCTCAATTTTCTTCAATACCATGTTATTTGACATGCAATATACATGTGTGTTGTTATCTGTAATGTTTCATAATATTGATTAAATGAAAAATAAACTAATATAAAAATATTCTCAATATCAATCAATTTATAATTATATTATGTATCAATAATAATTCATAGAGTTAGATATCTGTAGCATGACAAATTAGTTGAGATGAAAACAGTTTTGTTTTGTTAAGAAGCAATACCGGAAATAACAAAATAACAACAAAAAAGGATAGATTTTATATCTATAGTCTACTCTGTTCCAGCGCACGATTAAAGCCGGCGTCTTTTACACCTCGGCTACAATCTTAATTCTGAGCTGCTGGTGAGAAGAGTGGATTAAAGAAGGGGAACAACTCTACTGAAATTAACTACATTGATTTCTCAGACTGTGTATAAAGTTCGCGCTCTGTCATCACTGAAATCAATTTTGTCTCTGAGACTTGATTATCAGCCATAGGACCATGAATTTGTCCGATTTGTCCGGTATTAAAGAGTTTGGCGGAGATCTGTTGACACTTTTACTCAAGAAAAACACTTCCAGTAAACTTAATGTAAGTACTAAACACTTAACTCACTTACAATTTCGATGTTTCTCGAATTGCATTTTGAATTGTTTATCATACTTTTTCCCTTTACTATATTGTTACATTTGTGTACACCTCTTGTACATTATTGAAGTGCTTGGTATTTCATGTAATTTAAATCAATTATTATTAATAGTAAATTAAAAATGAAATAGTAAAAAAATAATTGCACTTAAAAATTCTCACAATTTAACTTTGCATTAACACTTTTGAATTACAGAATTTAGTTTAACTTTCAGCCAGTGATTTAGAAGTTGAAATTAATGAATTTTTGGTAGGTAAGAAAAAGATTGGCCACAGTTCGTTACAAATCCTTTTTCAACAACATTTAAATCAATTTACAAAATAACACGTGTGTATGAAAATGTGATAAATTTATTTAATGTTAACACTCAACTGAATGTTATTTACTAAATTCATTTTGTTCTTGTTTCTTTATATAAATGAACAAAATATAAGTAAAACCTTATTATATTAAAACGATGCATATAAACTATGAAGAATTTGGAGAATATATATATATATATATATATATATATATATATATATATATATATATATATATATATATATATATATATATATATATATATATATATATATATATAAATTGTACTTTTAAATTAAAATCGAGAATTTCCAAACAAGCTGATGACTGTTGTCCATTACATGTATTTACACATTGAGTTGTCGACGGATTTTTTCCGTTATTTTCTGGATCCCGAAAAGGAGCACACGTTGGGTGTGACTGGTCGACAGGGAATGCTTACACCTCCAAAGCACCGATCCCACCCATGCTCTTTGGAGGTTTCTGTTAGCTCTGCTCCAAAATTTGTATTGTTTAATGTTCGTTTGTGCTTAAATACTGTTCGTTATGTCCATTTATCCCATTACAGTAAAAATATAATGTTTCGAATTGTAAAGCTGTACTTATAATTTATTCATTTATAAACATTTTGTAGTTAAAATTAGATATCTGTAATTAAAATTTGATTTCTATAATTAAAATATGGTTTCTATTATTAAGATTCGATAGAGTCGTTTTCGGTAGCGTACGTTGTTGAACATGATTTAATACACAATGTCATTTTGTTGCTCTATGTATCGTATTAATTAACAAGTTCTATGATAAAATATATTTTATGGCATGAATACTCTCTCTCTCTCTTTCTCCTTCCCCTCTCTTTCTCCCCATGAAAAAATAATGGAGAGAAAATTTTTGTACGTAGTAAATACATTTTCTGCTCAGTTAGAATGATAATATAAATTTCATACCAGAAATGTTGCTGACAAAAAGTCTCTGAAAAAGAAATCCAAATGCTAAGGACCTTGGTAAAGCTATTTTGTCCATTGTGTGAGAATTTATTTGCCACACAAAACCTTCTTATTTAATGATCGACTGGACCACGGTTAGTAGAGAAGGGCAACATTAGCACAATAAAACATCCGTCCACTTCCGCCATTATAGCAATATTTCATCCCTCTCCCGCGCGATATTCACTAAATAAAAAAAATATATTACAGTGTAATAAGACGTGTAGGAAGAAAAAATATTTTATGACAAATCTATCTTATCCATCAAGAAATTGAATATATTAAATACTGATGGTATTTACCGACGGTTTTTATACTAATTATAAGCTTATTATTTCCATTATTTTTATTTTTCATACATATTAGTTTTTTTGACGACAGATTTCCTCGTTATTTCCCAATCTTAACAAGGAACACACGGCGGGTGTGACCGGTCGGCAAGGGATGCTCACTCCTCTGTGGCACATGATCCCACTTCTGATGTCTTGGAAGTCCGTAACTGCTTTGTTCCTTTTTGTATTGTTTCATGGATTTGTGACATTAAAAACTGTTTATCTCATATGCTCCATATATTTCAATTAAACTCACAACCATTGCATCTAGTCGACAGGGAATGTGTTTTATTATTCCTCAGAACCCGATACAAGTCTCTAGCAGAGAGTGTGTCCTTTGGAAATCTTTTGTATGATGTACTAAATACAGTTAAACTCGGCTTCGTATGAACACAGATTTGTACGAATTCACAGATAAAGTTAAGTTGTCTTGAGTCCCCAGCTGGATAAATTTAAGAAATTCCTTATACATATATAATGAATTAAAGATATAGAGAAATAATTTCATAGGTCCCAGTGACTTTGTTATAACTGAGTTTTACTGTATTCAGATTGTTATTGCTTGTGGCTTGGTGTTATGATTTAAATTGTCATGCAAAAAGTAATTATACCATTTATTATTGCAGCAAAAAATTACGTGTAAATATAAATGTGCCTCTGAAAACAGAAGTGAAAATGGAACAGGAGACAGCACACAAACATATAGAAGAAGACAAAAAGCTTCTTATACAGGTCAGTCTTAACCACCACCCCCCAACACAAAGTCACACACACACACACAAACATATAGAGGAAGACAGAAAGCTTCTTATACAGGTCAGTGTAACCCCCCAGCCCCAAGTACAAGACAGTTCTCAGAAACAATCTTTCATCAACAGAACAGTCTGTCATCAAAACAGTACACATACTCATTAATAACAGTACAGAACATAACTTATTAACTGATTGGGATTTTTATCTCGTATAGACTCAGAAGACAAACACAAAGAACTTTAATAAGGATGTCACTTAGATGCTGTTGTGTATTGTGTTTTAACTGTGTTATTTGACGGTGTTGCAGGCTGCTATAGTACGTATAATGAAGATGAGGAAAGTGTTGAAGCATCAACAGCTGTTAGCCGAGGTCCTGAATCAGCTCTCCTCCCGATTCAAACCCAGAGTACCTATAATTAGGTAAGATCTTCCTTAAATTCAAGCCCCCTCCACCATTATATATTAACTCAATTTAAACTCAGAGTATGTATAATTAGGGCCCCGCAAGGATTTGCGGGTGCCCTATAGTAATCACTCTGTCTGTCTGTCTGTCTGTCTGTCACTCTTCCGTCCACAAATTTTCTGTTTTTTTCTAATAACTTTTTATGGTTGCCCAATCAAGTACAAATTTGGTATGGTAGTTCAGTAGGCAGAGATACATATTTTGATGCTAAGTTTGGTTCTCTATGTCCCCTGGTTTGGAGCTGGGGTGGTGGGGTAGATTCCTTAACTTTACATACGAAAGCATTGGCAAAGAGAGATAACTGCTGAAGATGTTCCCATTGTAAACTGAATGTTGCTATGAGTCCCTTGGGATTAATTAGCTTTCCTCCTGAAGAAAATCCAGAGCATTTTCTTTATCTGTCAGATTGAGATAAATTACCTCCTCTGTCTACAAATGAAGTTTGTTTTGAAGTTAAGTCATTTTGGAATGCTATGAACACTCTGAAATGTGGATTTAAATATAAATTTTTATAATTTATTTTTGTTTAATAGTTATGATTTCAATGAATTCTAATAACAAGAAATAGATTAAAGAAGACATTGACACCTTGTCAGAATGGGTTAAATGTATCAGATCCATGTTAAAGTCACGTATTAAAAGGTTGAGGGGCAAAATGAAAACCATCTATTCTTCTGTGTTCAATAAACCAGAAGTGAAAAAAGAATTAGATAGATTACACGATCAGTACCTACTGGTTCCTGCCGACAAAGCAGGTAACAACATTGTCTTCGTTTGTAAGGCTCATTATATAAATTGCATTCTAGAAGAACTTGGATTTAATTCTACAAGTGGTAATCCTACTTATACATATACTTCTGTTTCTAAGGAAGATATTCTTCAAAATCACCTGTCAGTTTTGAATACTTTTAATATTCCACAGAGCCAAAATGAATTTGAACTACCTTATATATATTGGATTCCGAAACTTCATAAGAATCCTTACAAACAAAGATACATTGCAGGTTCCAGTAAATGTTCAACCAAGCCTCTTTCGTTACTTCTCACTAAAATATTGACAGTAGTGAAGGAAAAACTTCAAGAGTACTGTACAACTATATATTCAAGAAGTGGTGTAAATCAGATGTGGATACTTAAAAATTCTAAAGAACTTTTGGACAATTTGAAATCACAAGAATTTACAAAAATCAACAGCATAAAAACTTACGACTTTTCAACTTTATACACAACAATTCCCCACGACAAATTAAAATCCAGGCTTTTTGATATCATTGACAGCTGCTTCTTCAACAAAAATGGAACTCGTAAGTTTACTTACCTCGTCATTGGTCATTTGAAAAATTATTTTGTTAAAAGAGATTCTGATTGCACACATAAGTACTCTGAAGTTGACATCAAGAAGATGCTTGAGTTTCTGATTGACAATATCTATGTGGCTTTTGGAGACCAGGTATTCCAACAATCTATTGGAATTCCCATGGGTACAAATTGCGCTCCGTTATTAGCAAACTTATTTTTATATTCATATGAAGCAGAATTTATGCAAAATCTTTTACGTGAAAAGATAAAAACACTTGCTGTGGCCTTCAACTCGACATTTAGATATATCGACGACGTATTGTCAATTAATAATGATAATTTCCATTCCTACGTCGACACGATATATCCTGGTGAGCTTGAGATAAAAGATACCACAGAGTCCGACACTTCTGCTTCATACTTGGATATTTTACTTGAAAAAGACACTAATGGTAATCTAACAACCAAGCTATATGATAAACGTGATGACTTTAACTTTTCTATCGTCAACTTCCCTTACTTATGCAGCAATATACCTTCATCACCTGCATACGGAGTATTTATATCTCAGTTGATTCGATACGCAAGAGCATGCTCTACGTATGAACAAGTTCTTAAACGAGGTAAATTACTGACAAGCAAGTTGATGAAACAAGAATATCAACAGTCTCGTTTAAAGTCATCATTTCGTAAATTTTATGGTCGATACAATGACCTTGTCAGCAAATACAATTTATCATTGAATGAAATGCTGACTGACGTTTTTCAGACCAATTGTTAGTCCATTATTTATACACTGAATTGGCCACGGATTTTTTCCGTTATTTCCTAATGATGACAACGAGCACACGGCGGGTGTGACCGGTCGGCAGGGGATGCTCACTCCTCCATGGCACCTGATCCCACCTCTGATGTTTCGGAGGTCCGTGTTTGCTCTGCTCTTATTTTGTATATTTGTTTAATGGACGTTGAGACTGAATACTGTTCGTTATTTCCATATCCTTCTTTGATTTACTTTTTTCACTTTATGTTCATTCAAGAACATTATTATTTTTAGGATAGTTGTAAAAAAAAACCATTTTATCATTAACACTGAAAAAGATCTTATTGTAACTTTAGAAGAAAATGATGAGTGTGGTAAATTAATCCCTTGGGATTAATTATCTAGCCTGCTGCAGAAAATTTAGTAAGGCTTTTCTTTATCTGTCACTTTAAGATTAATGAAAACCTTTGTCTTCAACTGCTGTTTGTTTCAAGGTAAGGTCAAGCCTTCATGATATTTGCATTCATTGAAGGCTGGCATTTTATATAACACAAGCTTCATAATTGTTTAAATTGTTCCCAATATTTAAGGTATTTAAACTCCCTCCCCCATTATGTATCTAAATTCAGACTCAGAACACCTATAATTAAAGTATAAGACCTTTTTGCTCTTTCACCCAAACTACTATGTAAGTTATTTTGCTCTTCTGTCAATTTTTATGACTAGATACAAATTTTATAAGTATTAACATCATTTGTGGTTTTTCTGACAGAAATGCATAGACATACTGATTGAGAAGGAATATTTGGAGCGAGTGGAAGGACAGAAGGACACCTACAGTTACCTGGCCTGAGTATCACTGGCTTCTATTTTAATGTACAATATAATAACAAAACAGGAGTTACCGCCCCTAGGTGATGTAATCACCACATGTTTATCAGCTGATTGACACCCCAGCTGTGTGCCACGCCCACCTGGAACTCCCAGTTTTGTGTTGGATGTTCGTTATGAGATCATCACTGCTTTATCTGACCCTCCCTGTGTCATTAATACAGAGGGAGGAATATCATTTGATTTCTGACATCAGAGGGGACCTAGGTTCCTCGGTGAGCAATTGTACAAAGAAATACTATTTATTGACTTCACGCTGTACTTTTTTACTTTCTGAAGAACAGATGATTTCTGTAGACTTTGGTGCCGTCAGTTCTGACTCCCAGGAATTTGTTCTGGGGGAGATAAAAATAGATAAAGTGCTTGCCACAGAAACTTCAAAGACTGAATCTGTGCATTATTGATTCTGTGCATTAAGTTTGTATATTGTTGGACATACAGATTTGACATAATTTCTTTTTGTTAATCTAATTTTTATTTTAATCATAGTTAACATAGCATATTGTTTTTAAGCCATGTTTGAAAAGTGAGAATTTATAATGTGCATTGCCTTGTGATAATATGTATAGATCACTGTGTTATATTTGTATGTGTGAAGCCAGGGAAGAAACGCACATGTAACAACTTAATTATTTTAAAAGTACACAATTCTACCCATGGAGAAACTAGCCCTTCTTGAAATGATTTTTTTTTGTTGCTTTCTGAAAAATGTAGATATTTTCGATAGATGAAAGAATGGTGCAAATATTTTTTTTTAAAATAAGAAAGTGAAGGACTGTTTTATCCAAACAGTGAATTATTTTTAAACACTTTGCTAAGTATCTGCTAACAAGACGATAATTTTTTTCAATAGATAAAACATCTCTGTTTTCTTTTAAATCCATTATAAACAGTAAAATAACTCTGCATGTTTCCTGGTAGTTTACTTCAGCAGCCATTACAGTTAACGCTGTATAAATTCTACTTTCGCTTGAAATTTAGAACAACTGAATAAAGCAATTATCGGTGTTTATACATTTTGTGCTTTTTTTCATCACAAAAACATTAACAAAGTATATAAAACCATTTTATCTGTTATTTTTATGCAAGCAGAGATATTTATTTAAAAAAAGGAAATTCCAAAAAGATCCGCTTTATAGTTTAAAACTAAATTTTCTGATTAGCTGTACTAAAATATTTGTTCAATCTATCAAGGTCTTTTTTATTTTAACATTTCATATATAAAAAGGATTGGATGTTGACATAAAACAACAGAAAAATAAGCGAAATAGTGAAGTTTGATCCTTCCATGCTTAAAAAGTATCTCTTTCTATCTGTGTTGTGAGATTTTCTGTTCTAAGACCTTACTGTTAAAATTTTAAATCGACTTTTATTCGATAAATACAGATTTATATTTCAAAATAGCACATAATTACTGTTAAATATTATTATGTTCTGTTTGCGAAAGGAGCTGATTACATTTGCAGCTGTCACCATATTAAATTGCTTTATAGAATGATGTCAATTAACTTTCTCCTTCATCTTAAAAAAAATGCACAGTGAGATGTGTTTTGCACAAATTCTACCCCATGTAAGAATATATGTAATTCAATACTTCAATTATTTCAGTGTTTTTAAAAATTGCATCAAAAAAAATAGAATGTTGGAATTTCTTTCCTGAAAGTACTTGCATACCAGAAATTGTACATGTAATTTGTCTCAGAAAAATTTAAAAAGTTGAAGTATAATTTCATCCAAACAGTGAAGTTGACGGAAAAACACTTTGCTAAGTATCTGGTAACAAATTTATCATTTAATTTTTTTAAATAGGTAAACATCTCTGCTTTATGTTATCTAGTATCCATTATAAACAGTACAAGCTGAGTATTTTTATTACTACCTGTACTTGGTGACAAGAGAAGGCTGTTCTCTACATTTCATTATTATTAGCTGTACAGGTTCTATTGGGTCTTCACTCCTTTATAAGGAAAAGAATGTTATGTCCCTTTTTAGAAGAAACTATAGCATACATGCCATAAACATAAGAGTTTTGTTCTCTAAACATTTAACAAAGAACTTGGAATACAAACATTTATCTTTCATTTTAAAAAAAAAATCCTATGATTTGAATTTAAGAAATGTTCGGAATAAGAGAGGAGTATCATTTTAAAATGTTCGAATTCAAAATTTCTGAAGTAAGTCAGCTTGAATATTCAGTATTGGGCAAACAATAGATAGTTTTTTAAATTAAACGTTTCTTGTATAATAAGGACTTAAAATGTGTACATTACCCTAACACAGGTTCATTGGTCAGAAAACATGATTTTAAAAGTAATTTAGCTATGTACTTTTGATTCATGCACGCTTAAAAGTATCTCTTTCTATCTGTGTTATAATGACATTTTTTCTGTTTAAGACCCAACTGTTAAAATTTTAAATCGACTTTTATTCAATAAATACAGATCTATATTTCATATGACACATGATTGATCTGTTACAATATTTATAGACAGTGTCACACTTGATTGATCTGTTTCAATATTTTTATGTTCTGATTTTGAAAGGATTGATTAATTTGATTTAGAATGTCACAGATATTAAATTGCATTAAAAATGATGTAGCAATAAACTGTTTTTTCTATTGATAAGAATCCTTTGGATCTCAGATTAATTTACAATGATCTCCAGGGGTAGGGTGGGGTCACAATGGGGATCAAAGTATGACATACATGTGATGAAATACATGTATTTATAGGGAAAATACTTTTTCAGAGGATTAGCAAAGACCTTAGTAGTTTTAGAAAGTGAAACATCCTGAGGTAGTGAAGATAAACGATTGTTCAAATCACAACCTCCTGGGGGTTAGTATATGGGGCCATTATAGGGGATCAAAGATTTATATAGGAATATACTGTAAATGAACAAATATTTATGGGGAGTTTGGATTTCATTAAAATATATATACAGGAAAAAATCTTAAAATTCTGCTGAATAACAAAGACAGTTATGCTGATATGAAAACATCCTGGTAGCTAGAAATTCAAGCCTCTCTTCCTCTCTCCTCTGTACACTTTTCAACACTGAACTGATTTGTTCTTTTTTTGTGCAGACGAGCTCTGTTGCCAACTGGCCTTTAGTTTCTTGTTGATTTAATAAACTTAAAAAATTCTGAAGTTTGATTGCAGGATCTAACCTCCTTAAATACCGGCACTTCAATGAGTATACATGTATTTGATTCCTTCGTTATTCAAGTACATGTGTCAATTTTATCTCATTTTTTTTTTAATATAGAAAGAATAATTTTTTTGTACAGCCATATTTGATACATATATAAATTTAAAGATCCTGAGTTGATACAAAAGATAAAATTATTTTGAAAATTGTAATTTTTATTTGTTGGATAAATGCATGCTAAAACAATTCATAAGATGTGAATGTTTGCTGTTTATTTCATATACTCGATGACTTTCACTTCCCTTGAATTATACAATCCTACCCACAACCTCCCCTCACTGTCCACACTCAGTCCACTAGGAAGCCCTAGTCCACAATTATCTACACATCTCAGGAACTGTCCATTCTGATCTAGGATGTGTAGACAGTTGTTGAATTGATCTGGCACAATGATGTGACCCATGGAGTCTGTCACTATTTGACCAGGAGCAAATAGTTCCTTTCCATCTGGAGGTTTGTCGTTGTATCTGAATCTGACTTTTCCTGTCCTGTCCACCACTACCACTGCTCTAGCATTAAGATCAGAGGCCACTATGTCTCCATTGTTGTTCTCCACGACAAACACTGGATCTTTTCCTCCTTGATAGATTGGATTACCATGTTCATCTTTATCTATTTCCCGTGTCACTTTCTGTCCCTGATAACGAAATATTTTATAATGACTGCCACCAGTAGTATACATACTAATTAGGATATCCCCTGACCTGGTACAGCACAGTCTCTCTGGACGCCAGCCCCTTGGTGTGGTGATCAGTGTCTCTGTCTTCCCATCTCTGACAATGTTCACAGTTCTATGGCTATAATTGCTGTATATCAGTTCTCCCTCTCTGGTCACCGTAATGTCATTAGGGACTTTCCGACATGTACTGGTGACAGTGTCTTGTACAACTCCATATATGTCCACACAGGTTATGATTTTGTTTTCATTAACCCAAGCTTTATCTGATCCTACATAGGCCACTCTCTGTAATTTTTTAACATTTGTTGGAATGTTTGCAATCACTTTGGCTTCTTCTAATAATTCTTTAGCAGTTAAAAAGGAGACTTCATCTGTCAGACTGGATAGTGATTTCTGTGTTAGTGTAGCCTTGTATTCTCCTAATTCTATACTGAGTTCTCTCCCTTGGACTGTGTTTGTGTGAAGGGAGGGCAATGGTAAATCAGGTATTTGTGGAATGTTTCTGTATTTCCTTAGTTTGGATTGGTAGTTGTTGACATCAGACACTTTGTTGGACTTCAGAATTTCTTTGTTTTTTTGAAAAGTTGGGATCATACTGGAATTCTGATTTCTGAGTTTGGACTGGCATAATTGTAGAATTGTAATATGATGATCTCTGAGTGACTGGATCAGGGATTCCATTTTGTTGAAGATTTTGTCCACCTCTAGGTGCCATTGATTTCTGTTATCTCTGGTCTTTTTCTTTAAATCTTCATAATGGGCCATGGATTGGGAAATTTTGTTTTCTGTGTCCACGTCCTGCATTGTGGTCTTCAGGATAATGCCTTCAACTTGTCCAGTTTCTTGTTTAATTTTTTCTCTCTTCATAGCTATAATTTTATCCATGTCCTCGAAAACATGACCTTTATGTTGACCAGTGAGACATTTGATGCAGACCGGGACATCACACTGTTGACAGTGGGCCTCACATCTCTGGTGGGAATGAGATGTACACTGAGGGAACACAAGCTGTACTGTACGCTTGGTGAAAGGAACAATGTCATGCTTCATGGACTTGAGGCTCTTGACATGTTTGTTGATGCAGTCTTCACACAGACCGACTTGGCAATTGTTACAGAATTGCTGGATATGTTTGGCACAAAGTTCACAGGTTATGAGTTCCTGTGCCTGGCTGGTGGCAGTGGCCATTTCTTTTCCTACATTGTAGTTATATCTGAAAAATATCAAGATAATTAAAATAAAAAAGCAATTCATAAATTTTGTAAATATGTGTAACAGACTTTAAGTTCAATGCTACAAATTAAGTTTAGTAATTAGTACTACACTGAGAATTACAGTTCTAATAACACAAAAGACAATCATTAATAGACTGCATACTAGTATTATCCTGTATTTATTACAAAAAAAAATGATTGTGTATGATTTTCTGCAAATTTCAAAAAATTTTTTGGCTTTTAAAAGAATTATTTTCAAATAATCGGTTCCTATGGAAACCATACCTAGTTCATTGAGATCTCATGTAATGTTTCAGACTTCAATTAATACTTTCCTAATTTGTATTGTTTTATGTGACTTTGATATTTAATATAAACAATCTCCATGTCTTTCGTTGTAAATATTTCATTGACAAGCAAAAAAGAGGGATTATGATGTTCTAATATTTTCATATTTATAAAGCCAACAAGTTCTTTTGTACATATATAGGCAAATTATTGGGGGGGAAAGCTAAAACTGTAAAAAAAATTTACCAGCATTTAACAATTGAAAAATATTGGAATTATTATTATTTTAAAAATTATTTTGAATATCTGTATCGTGACAAATTGTTAAAACAGTGTTTTTTCATTCCATAAACAGATGGTATTTGTGATCAGGTGAAGTGTGCGAGAGAGAGAGAGAGAGAGAGAGAGAGAGAGAGAGAGAGAGAGAGAGAGAGAGAGAGAGAGAGAGAGAGAGAGAGAGAGAGAGAGAGAGAGAGAGAGGGAGGAAAAAAAGAAATATATACGTTGTAACCATTACAAAGAAGTAGTTAAAAATGAAAATACATACTTATAGGTTTAGAAGTTTCTGTTGAAGTATTCAGCTATCTTTTCGTACAACTTTCGGTTTGTATTTCTTCTTCCTGGTAGCTTGTCACGTGACAGGTGTTTTATAATTACCTGAAAAACAAAATTTCTGTGTCATCCATATGTATGCAAAATAAAGGCTATCTGTAAAACAAAACTATATGTCTATAAAGGGGTTTGCGAAATATAAAAACAACACTCGAAATATATAAAGCATATTCGAAATTCCAATGGAATCGATTATAGCGAATTTTAGCAGCAACATCTCAATATATATTAATGAGATGATAATATCCGCGTATTGCATTCAAATAAAATGCAGCAAATCCTTTGATTTTCACAAGATAATTTGTCGTTTTCACATATAATATCTCGTTTTCAAATTAAAATCTTTTTTAACATGAAAACTGATTATTGCAAGATAATTGTTTATGATTTTGAATCAATTTGTAATTTTGTTTGTGCCAATAAAAAATAATTGTATATATTCCAATACATATATCGAAAGATCTTTAATTTAAATTTGTTAAAATTAAGAACAATGCTTAGAAAAATAATTATAAGCGAATCTCATGTTTCACATTGACGTAAGAGAAGGGGCGATGACATTTTTCCAATAAAAAGCTGTTACTTTTAAGTTATCAAGTAATAAATACATACTTATCTCAATAAAAGGTTTTAGATTTTCTTTCCCCCTGAAGTATGGCAGTTTAGTTCCTTTAATGACAACAACCTTGGGATTATTGTACTACCTTTCTGTCCTCCAGGTTCACCTGATTGGCAGGTAATGAAATCAAGTACCTACTGAAATTCAATTAATCGACACCGAGAGACTCACAAATTCAAAGGCAGAGCTGCATTATCCTAAACCCCCGAAACATCAGATCTGTAAATAAAAGGTGTTTTCAAAGGAATAAAAATTAATCAAAAAAACACAATTTATGTTTCATCACTGTAAGCTTATCTGTAAAAGCAAATTTTCTATGTTTTAAATATATGGGATATGAAGAAATATTCCTTACAATTCGCTCAGGCACTAGGAAACAAATTGAAAGTGTGAGCACTGAGCTCACTAAATAATATCCCACGTCTTTTATATGATTATAATGGCATGATTATAAATGTTTTGCTCTAGTAAGCCTGAAATAACTGTCAGATCAAAAGTAAAATAGGAGGTGCACAATGGTACTACGTATTAAATATTCTGTGAAAGTCCCATTAAATTTCATTTAGTGATATGAGAGGATTTACGGATAAGAGATGAGTACCCCAAAGCGTAACGGATGGACGAAAGTACAGAGAGACGGACCGAAGGACGTACGGACAGACAGACGGACACCCTGATCACCATATACCCTACCACTCCCACAAGCGGGGTGTATAATGTTTTAAAAAATCTACATTCAAAGTTTACAAGATATTGTCATGATTTTTTTTTTAAAACGTTTGTTTAAAGGACACCTCTTTCTTAAGAGATTTTGTTGGACATGTTTACATTTTGTTTTTTCTTTATATAATAGAAGTATCTTTATTTCTAATAAAATTACAGATATGTAAACAAATCTCTCAATGAAAAATATTTGACAAGCAAAGACAAGGAATGTATAACCAAATATTTCAAAGGTAAAAATAATTCTTATTTCAAACAAAGAATACCTATGATTTAAACTAAGACCACTTTGCTCCTTTCTCCAAATTACTATTTAGGTCTTTTGATCTTCTGTCAATTTTCATGGCTAGATACAAATATTTTAAGTGCTAACATAATTTGTCTTTTTTATGACAGAAATGCATAGACATACTGATTGAGAAGGAATATCTGGAGCGAGTGGAAGGACAGAAGGACACCTACAGTTACCTGGCCTGAGTATCACTGGCTTCTATCTTAATGTACAATATTAATACAAAACAGGAGTTACCGCCCCTAGGTGATGTAATCACCACATGTTTATATCAGCTGATTGATACCCCAGCTGTGTGACACGCCCACCTGGAACTCCCAGTTTTGTGTTGGATGTTCGTTATGAGATCATCACTGCTTTATCTGACCCTCCCTGTGTCTTTAATACAGAGGGAGGAATATCATTTGATTTCTGACATCAGAGGGGACCTAGGTTCCTTGGTGAGCAATTGTACAAAGAAATACTATTTATTGACTTCACGCTGTACTTTTTTACTTTCTGAAGAACAGATGATTTCTGTAGACTTTGGTGCCGTCAGTTCTGACCCCCAGAAATTAGTTCTGGGGGAGATGAAAATAGAAAAGTGCATGCCACAGAAACTGAAAGACTGAATCTGTGCATTATTGATTCTGTGCATTAAGTTTGTATATTGTTGGACATACAGATTTGACATAATTTCTTTTTGTTAATCTAATTTTTATTTTAATCATAGTTAACATAGCATATTGTTTTTAAGCCATGTTTGAAAAGTGAGAATTTATAATGTGCATTGCCTTGTGATAATATGTATAGATCACTGTGTTATATTTGTATGTATGAAGCCAGGGAAGAAACGCACATGTAACAACTTGATTATTTTAAAAGTACACAATTCAAACCCATTTGATTTTGGTGGTTTTTCATGTTGCTTCATAAAATGTGCATTTCTTTCCTGCAATTTTTTTTGTAAATTCATTTTTGTTGATTTAAAATTTGTCGAAAAGAACAGAAAATCTAATTTCAATGCAAATAGAATTGCAAAATTATATCAATACATTCCCCTCAATTAGTTTTAAGTACGCTTTCAAGCAATATGACCTGGATTCTGCTATTTTAATTGTGTAATCATGTTTTATTATTTACAAGTACTAGATCGTTTTAATTTCGAGGTATGAGAAAATCTCTAACGATGTTAAAAAAGCATCTGGTTAAATTTCCAAAAGCCTACAAATTGTTTTTAACCTTTTATTGTATCTGATTTTTTTAATAAAAACATATAAGTTGCTTACCCTTATATAATTCTTTTTGATGTATAAAATTCTGTGCATTAAAATTTGTTTTTTTTTGGAATAAGATGTGTGAAATATAATTACTCTCTCTCTCTCTCTCTCTCTAATTTTTATTTTAATCATTCTTAAATAGCAATTTGTTTTTAAGCCATGTTTGAAAATATATAATTATATAATTGCATTGCCTTGTAAAACCTCTTTATCTCAAACTTGTAAATTATATTTGATGTGTGATTAACAGGGAAGATTTAATCAAAGTTCAAAACAACTTAATTATTTTAAAAGTACACAATTCAATCCCATGGAAAAACTCTCAATTCTTGAGTTGATTTCAGTGAATTTTCATGTTGCTGGATAAAATATATATGTTTTTTTCCGATGAATTTAAAATGAAAAAGTGAAAGTATAGTTTATTTCAAAACAGTGAAGTTGATGGAATACACACCTTGCTAAGTATCTGCTAACAAGGCTTTCTTAATTTTTTTTAAACCCAAATTTTAATATTTATCTTTGCAAGAAAGAGGGGGAGGGCTATCTAGTATCCATTATCAACGCGTACAGGGTTTTTCACAGGAACAAGAAATGGCTGTTCTACAAGATTAAAGTTTGCTTTTAAACGCTGTATATTTCTAGACTTGATTGATTAAACACTTTGATAAAGGAAAAAATAAATGTTAGGTTATGATCTCTTTCTCTTAAACTATTCTTTTTGCAAAATTAACAGGTTTCTTGAAAGTTACATGATTATTTTTAAAACAAAGTGATCTCTGAAAATGCTTTAAAGCTATCTGTGTGTAAATCTTTTATAGTGAGATTTTTTTCTGATGTACATGTAAGACCTGTTAAAATTTGAAAGATGACTTATATATTGGGGCGTAAATAAGCCCCTTCCCCATTTATATTTCATGTTGTATTGCAGTTAACTTTTATAAGTACAGATTTATATTTCATAGACAGTATCACACTTTTTATCCAAAGATAGAATATATACAGATCATACTTGATTGTTTTTAAAGCCCCCTTTATAGACCACTTTCACACATGTTTTATTCAGTAACAAATAAATGTAGAAAGTGTGGAAACTTGTTGTTTGGAAAAAAATGCGATAAACTAATCACCCAATACTTGAAATGGATTTTCTGTTGCAGATATTTATTTCCTTTTTTGCCTGTCATTTTTTTTTCTTTTTGAAGGAATAAAAAATATTAAATATTTCAATTACAAATTACAATTTGCTGCCGACGCCAATGGTTAAAGTAGGGTAAATGGGAGTGTTTAAGGATTTTGGACAATGAACAAAAAAAAATCTTTTTTTCTGCTTTTTCAGGGCAGAATTTTTCTCTCTATTTAATAGACAGTGTCACTGTTTTCATTTCTGTTAGAATTTTTTATGCTGATTGTGAGGGGAGGTGAAATTAATTTGATTTAGAATTCAAAGATATTAACTTGTATTATAAGAATGATGTCAATCAACTTTGGCTCTCTCTTAAAATAAATACACATTATTGATGAATGATAAGGTATTTTGTATTTCAGTTTGTGTGTGTGTGTGTGTTGGGGGGGGGGGGTATCTATTATGTTATCAGTTACGTGTAATGTATAGTGAAAAATACAGAATGAATCAATAAAATATCCTGATATTATGAGAGAGGAAAAGGAGAATTTTTCAACAAATATTTGGAAACAAAATGAAATTAATTTTAAACTTGTATTCCTTTTCCTTTTTTTTTTTAATCAATATTTTTCTTCGAAATGATAGAGGTTTACAGCAGTTTAGTATTTTTATCAGAAAAAAAAATTACCATCTGTTCCATTTTTCAATGCAAGACTTGGCTTATTTAAGTAACCACAAAAGAGATTTTTTTAAGGAATTGTAAATTTACATGGTATTAGACATCTTGAGATTTTTTTCAAATCCATCACACCAAGGGTAGTGTGGGGTCAAAATGGGTGATCAACATTTTATAAACAGTAACAAGCTCAGTTTTTTACTACTTGGTAACAAGTTAAGGCTGTTCTTTACATTTCATTATTATTAGCTGTACAAATTCTATTGGGTCTTCACTCCTTTGTAAGTAAAATAAGGTAATGTCCCAGAAGAAAACAGCATACATGCCATTAACGTTTTAAAAGTTTTTTTCCCCTAACCCTTTAGCAAAGGACTTTAACAACAAAGTATCTTTCATATATGAAAAAAAAAATCCTTAATTGATGAAAAGAATTTTTGGAATAAAAGAGGTGTATCAGATATTTAGAATGTTTTAAATCAAATTTTCTGATGTAGCTCAGCTTGAATATTCAGTATTGGGCAAACAGGAGATAGCTTTTTTTATTTTAACGTTTCATATATAATGAAAGGACTGGTAATGTGTCAGAAAAACAGGTTTCTTGATCAGTAAGCATGAGTATTAAAAATAAATAGTGAACTTTGATTTTGATACACGCTTAAAAAGTATCTCTTTCTATCTGTGTTATAATGAGATTTTTTTTCTGTTTAAGACCTAACTGTTAAAATTTGAAATAGACCTTTTTTGATAAATACAGATTTATATTTCATAGACAGTATCACACTTGATTTTGATAAATACAGATTTATATTTCATAGACAGTATCACACTTGATTGATCTGTTACAATATTTTTATGTTCTGATTGTGAAAGGACTGATTAATTTGATTTAGAATGTCACAGATATTAAATTGCATTATAGAATGATGTCAATAAACTGTTGGCTTCTTCATCTTATCTCAATTAATGCACAATGATCCCCAGGGGTAGGGTGGGGTCACAATGGGGATCAAAGTATTACATACATGTAATGAAATATGTATAGGGAAAAATATTTTTTCTCAGGATTAGCAAAGGCATAAGTCATTTTAAAAAATGAAGCATCCTGAGGTAGTGAAGATAAATGTTTGTTCAAATCATGACCTCCTGGGGGTTACTAGGATGGGGCCATTATTGGGGATCAAAGATTTATATAGGAATATATACTGTAAAAGCACAAATATTCATGGAAGATTGGATTTTGTTCATAGGAATATATATAGGAAAAAATCTTAAAATTCTGCTGAATATTAGAGCCATTGGTTATACTGATATGAAAGCATCCTCAGGTAGTTAAAAATTCAAGCCTCACTTACCCTCTACTCTGTACACTTTTCAACACTGAACTGATTTGTTCTTTATTTGTGCAGATGAGCTCTGTCACCAATAGGCCTCTTTTTTCAATTAAATAAACTTAACAACAAATTCTAAAGCCTCCTTAAATACCGGTACTTCAATGAATATACATGTATTTGATTCTTTACTCAAGTACATGTGTCAATTTTATCACAAACATAGAAAGAATTATAATTTTTTTGTACAGGTAATTTCATACTGAAAGATCCTGAGTTGATACAAAAGATAAAAGTTATTTGAAAATTGTAATTTTAATTTGTTTGATAAATGCAGGCTATAAACAATTCCTAACATGTGAATGTTTGATGTTTATTTCATGTACTGGATGACTTTCACTTCCCCTGAATGATACAACCCTACCCACAACCTCCCCTCACTGTCCACACTCAGTCCATAAGGATCCTCTAGTCCACAATTATCCACACATCTCAGGAACTGTCCATTCTGATCTAGGATGTGTAGACAGTCATTGAACTGATCAGCCACAATGATGTGACCCATGGAGTCTGTCACTATTTGACCAGGACAGAACGATTCCTTTCGCCCTGGAGATTTGTCGTTGTATCTGAATCTGACTTTTCCTGTCCTGTCCACCACTACCACTGTGTCAGCATTACAATCAGAGGCCACTATGTCTCCATTGTTGTTCTCCACCACATACACTGCATATTTTCCTCCTTGATAGATTGGATCCCCATGTTCATCTTTATCTATTTCCTGTGTCACTCTCTGTCCCTGATAACGGACTATTTTACGATGACTTTTATCAGTAGTACACATACTAACTAGGATGTCCCCTGACCTGGTACAGCACAGTCCATCTGGATGCCAGCCCCTTGGTGTGGTGATCAGTGTCTCTGTCTTCCCATCTCTGACAATGTTCACAGTTCTATTGTAAGCATCACTGTATATCAGTTCTCCCTGTCTGGTCACTGTAATGTCATCAGGGAAGAGGTCACATGTACTGGTGACAGTGTCTTGTACAGCTCCATGTATGTCCAGACAGGTTACCTTTTTGTCCTGGCCACTAATCCAAGCTTTATCTGATCCTATACAGGCCACTCTACCAAGATTTTTAACATTTGTTGGAATGTTTGCAATCACTTTGGCTTCTTCTAATAATTCCTTAACAGATAAAAAGGAGACTTCATCTGTCAGACTGGATAGTGATGTCTGTGTCAGTGTAGCCTTGTATTCTCCTAATTCTATGCTGAGTTCTCTCCCTTGGACTGTGTTTGTTTGAAGAGAGGGCAATGGTAAATCAGGTATTTGTGGAATGTTCCTGTATTCCTTCAGTTTGGATTGGTAGTTGTTGACATCAGACACTTTGTTGGACTTCAGAATTTCTTTGTTTTCTTGAACAGTTTGGATCATACTGGAATTCTGACTTCTGAGTTTGGACTGGCATGATTTTAGAGTTGTAATATGATGATCTCTGAGTGACTGGATCAGGGATTCCATTTTGTTAAAGATGTTGTCCACCTCTAGGTGCCATTGTTTTCTATGATCATTGGTCTGTTTCTGTAAATCTGTATAATGGGCCATGGATTGGGAAATTTTGTTTTCAGTGTCTGAATCCTGTCTTGTGGTCTTCAGGATAATGCCCTCAATTTCTCCAGTTTCTTGTTTAATTTTTTCTCTCTTCATAGCTATGATTTTATCCATGTCCTCGAAAACATGACCTTTATGTTGACCAGTGAGACATTTGATGCAGACCGGGACATCACACTGTTGACAGTGGGCCTCACATCTCTGGTGGGAATGAGATGTACACTGAGGGAACACAAGCTGTACTGTACGCTTTGTGAAAGGAACAATGTCATGCTTCATGGACTTGAGGCTCTTGACATGTTTGTTGATGCAGTCTTCACACAGACCGACTTGGCAGCTGTTACAGAATTGCTGGACAGGTTTGACACAAAGGTCACAGGTTATGAGTTCCTGTGCCTGGCTGGTGGCAGTGGCCATTTCTTTTCCTACATTGTAATTATATCTGAAAAATAACAGGATAATTAAAATAAAGAAGCAATACATAATTTTTTTTTTATTTTTGAATTAAATATGTGTAACAGACTTCAAGTTCAATGCTACAAATTAAGGTTAGTATTACACTGACAATTACAGTTAGGAAATTACACACAAAGGACTTTGTTTGAATCTTTATGGGGACTGCTTTGGATGTTTAGAAATATTTAAGGATACAAAAAAAAAAGATTTTTCTGCAATGAATTGCAGAAAGCATGAGTTTTCAACTTTTACACCAGTTTAATTTTTTTTTTAGAAAACCGCAGGGCAAAATTTCTATGGAAACTATACCTGTGCATGGCACTTGATCCCACCTCTGATGTTTCAATCGAAGGTCCGTGTTTGCTCTGCTCTTAAATTGTATTGTTTTATGGATTTTGTATACTGTTCGTTATCTCCATATCTTTCTTTCCAAATATTTCTTGACAAGCAAAAAAAGGGATTATCAGACGTTCTAATTGAGGTGGGTACGAGCATATTTATAAAGCCAATGTTTTCTGTAGTATACTATATATCGGCAAATTATTTGGGTAAACATTTAGTAAAAAACTCCACCACCTTTAAGAATAAAAAAACGTGAAATGACTGTATTAATAATTTATAATATTAATTGAATCCTAATTGGAATACATGTATATCCGTATCAGTCCACTGAATTGTTACCATCGCGTTTTTTTAATTCATTGTACAGATTATTTGTGACCAGGTGCAAGAGAGAGAGAGAGAGAGAGAGAGAGAGAGAGAGAGAGAGAGAGAGAGAGAGAGAGAGAGAGAGAGAGAGAGAGAGAGAGAAATATATACGTTGTAACTATTAAAATGAACTAGTAATAAATACATACTCATAGTTTTAGGTGTTTCTGTTGAAGTATTTCAGCTAACCTTTCGTACAACTTTCGGTTTGTATTTCTTCTTCCTGGTAGCTTGTTGTCACGTGACAGGTGTGTTATAGTTACCTGACAAACAAAATTTCTGTGTCAACCATATGTATGCCAAATAAAGGCTATATGTAAAACAAATCTATGTGTATGAAGGGGTTTGACAATTGCGATATATACAAACAACATCTCGAAATATACAAAGCATAATCGAAATTCAAATGGAATTATAGCGAAATTTAGCAGCAACATCTCAATATATGTAAATGAGAAAAATACGATTTGTTTGTGAAGAGAAGATTTTTCCATTGCGTGATTTCTATCGAGGCTTAAAATCTAGTTAACAACATTTGATTGAAATTCTAGTAATGCCATCGGACACTTAACATTTTTGCAGTCATAACCTAAAGTCCCGTTGCCCCCCTTTTTGTGAAATAAGAGTAATGAATAGTATGTTTGAGTAAAATAATGATACTGATGGGGTTGGGAGCATACCCCATCCCACCTCCTTGGTAATTTTTCAAGTAAGCTGACCCCACCCCGTTTCAAAAACGATTATGCGTTATTGCAAAGAGAAAAAATGGATTTTGTTTCAGATCAATTTTTTACAAACTTTTTCTATTCAATTTTATAAAGGACTCGAAAAAGATATAGAACAAATTGCTATTGTTCTTAGGGGTTTTTAGGGGACCGTTTAATTCTAGAAACGGGGGGGGGGGCATTTTGTCAAGTCAGATTATTTATGGAAATGTCTCTACATAACAAATGATATTTAGTTTTAGAATGAAAGGAGATATAAGGAATAAGACGTAAATTTAGAATATAGAAATAATAGGGTATGATATGGAGTTCTCTATCGTCCTTCAACCCCGCCCCCGTCTCGACAAAGAGATATGAATCTCCACTTTCGGTTGAGATTGAATTTTATATTGCACATCCTTCCATTGTTTGCCAGGTTTATCTTAAAATATAAGGAGATAACGAAATCAGGAGCAGAGTAAACACAGACCACCAAAACGTCAGAGGTGGGATCAGGTGCCACGGAGGAGTGAGCATCCCTTGCCGACCGGTCACACCCGCCATGCCGTGTGCTTACGGGAAATAACGAAAAATCCGTATCTACAATTTAGTGTGTGAATTATGATCTAACAATTAAAATTAAAAAAGTGGTATGTTACAGCTGATGTCATATTCAGATTTCCGTTACAGCTGGAAAGATTTTATAGATACCTGGGCTTGCCCACATACTTCTTGTTAACTATACATTTATTTTCAGTATAAGTTTGACAGTCCTTTTTACATCCACCGAAAACTTCAGCTCTATCCCAAACATCAAGATTAAATGGTGTACATTCGTTAAGTTTTTTTTGTAGATTTCTATGCATGTACCAGACTGTTAATATTTTGCTTCCTATCTGCTTTCTAGGAATTCTAAAAAGTTCCATACATAAACAAAAAGGCTTTGTTAATCCTATTAGTAAGCAGTAGTTAAGCTCTGTTAAACACTTTAGTAAGTCCATTGCTCATTGAATGTAAAGAGTGGGTCTGGATTACGAAATACCCTTACTTAAAAACAACTTTTCTTTCCATCCTCCCGTTTTCACTAAATAGGAGCATATCAAAGTACTGAAAAAATCACAAAATGTTATGGTTCCAGCCAACAAGGCATGTAACAGCAGCGTCTTTGTTTGCAAGGATTATCATTTAAACTGTATTGTAACTTCGGTTTTATTCCTACATTTTGAAATCTTACTTATATCTGCAGTTCACTTTCTAAAGATTTTTTTCTTCAGAATCACATTTCAGTATTTAGATATTTTAATGTTCATGTCAAAAAAGGCAAGTTTGATATATTCTACATGTATCTTTACTGGACTCCTACACTTCATAAATATCCTTACAAATAGAGATACATTACTTAGTAAAACAAATGCTTACTTAGACCCAATCCTTAATCCTTACAGAAATATAAACTACTTTTGGGGGAGAAACCTTAGAAGTTTTGTGCAACTGCATGCTCTAAAAGATGTTGGATCTCAAAACTCCAAGAGCTTTAAGAAAAATAAAAATTGGCAATTTGTGAAATTAAAAACAACACGGAGGATGCAACGTTTATTTTATATTTTTCCTGAGTATAGACAAGAAGAGGCAACTCACAACTAAACTGTAAGACAAACAAGATGGACCTCCACTTTTCCACCGTCAGCTTGCCTCAAATATGTATTGAAATTCACTATCACCTGCCTAATTATGCATGTATCCAAATATCCGCTATCACCATACCTAATCAGGTTTTAAACCATAAAATGATCTATATATATATATATATATATATATATATATATATATATATATATATATATATATATATATATATATATATATATATATATATATATATATATAACATCTTTTCTGAAATGTGACAAAAGGTGCTTGCAGGGATTTGGAAATTTCTAAAGTGAACATTTTATCATGGATTTCAACAACCAAAAAATTTTAATGTCGACAACCTATTCTGTACATTCTTTTATCTAATAATGACCTTGAACACAAAACTAAACTATTATTGGGTCATATTTCGCCTGACTTGTTTCATATCGATGATTTATTAGGCCTTTTTAATCATAATGAATTTGACTGTGGAACGTCCCGTCTTCCTAACTGTTCTTCTGGCTGGTGACAGGCGATTCTTTTTTCTCCTTTTAGGAATTTTAACTGATCCAACCTCTAAAATTGTAGGGGGTCTGTGTTTTTTCCTCATCTCAAATTTGCATTTTTTATGGATTTTTTGAGGTCGACCAATGCTCTTTCTCTTCATATTTTTCAACAGGCGTCATGCATGTTTTACTGTACGGCTTAGCATGTCTTTGAAAATGTGTTCTCTTTCACCATCATAGGACAAACTAAAGGAGTAGTCCTATGAATCAACATTGACAGACTCTGTTTTAAGGCGAAGTCGTATCATGTTTGGATGCACTGATCTCACTATATTTCTAAAGACAAATGGATGATGAAGCAGTGTGGAGTAACTTTCTGTCGGAAGCCTGCCCTAAAGGGACAAAGCACTGCATATCACTGGTGTTCGAACTGTCCCAGTATTACAGAAACACCTTTGATATGAACAAGCTGCTTTCGATACATGTTACAGTATTTACAACCTGTTTTCAAGAAACCTATTACTCGCTGATATGTGGCTGAAATATTGCCGATTCAGCGTGAAACATCAATCAATCAATTAAGAAACCGATTAAGGGAAAGAACAAGGTACAGTTTCAATAGTACAGTACAAATTAAGCCCTGTATTATTCTAAAATATGAATGTGATATACGAAATTGAAATTCATTCTTTCTGAATTGTAGGAATTCCATGCAGTAAGAATACACAAATCGTTTTTCTCATATGACTTCATAAATGCTAATTGTGAGGTCATTAATTTGTGCATTTTCCCATATTTTCTTAAAAAGTTGCAGAAGACATCCGTGAACTTTATTTCAGGAAACATACTCTGCCACCGTCGCCCAAAAAGATTTTGAGATATGCGATTTTTCAAAGCAGTCTACATAATACATCCAAAATTGAAGTGGGTGACGGTGGCAGACACTACATGTATTCCCTAAAGGAAAATAAGAACAGAAATAAGTCTTTCTGGGGCTTTTTTGCATTAAACTTAGAAATAAATGAAATTAATGATGTCAATTTTTTCCCAGAATGGTCTTCCTTCTTGCCATATTCTTTCACGATTAATCATATTCTTCTACTCAACTCTTGCTACAGCCAATTTATAACTGTTTAAGAACATAAACGTTTTAGGGCACAATAAAGCCAAAACTGTACTTTCTTCAAATTTAAAGGTAAATGATGTAAATGCCAATCTCTAAATTACTGGGAAATATTAAACTTTCTTTGATGTTCAGAATTCAACCTTTCTGCAATCAGTCTTATCAATCTTAATACTTTTTTCAACACTTAATTCAACAGTTTTGTGGGATTTTTATTAACATATTTTAACATATGTATTTTGTATTCATATAAACAAAGAAATAGTTTAAGAAGTTTCTGAAAAAAAATGTAACAGTTTTATAAGTATGAAGGATCACTTAGGTTTTATTTTCTTAAACTATATACTGATTCATACTTTTGCATAGTTATTCATGTATATTTATCACTAAAGTATGGATATAAGACTTATAGTACTTTTGTAACACTACAAGCATTAAAGTTTAAAAAATGACATTTCACGTCCTTGATCCCCCAAATTACTTTCTAAGTACTTTCGCTTTGTCAAAAATTTTCATGACAAGATATCTTTCTTTGCTCCTTCCCCAAATAAGTATCTAGTTTTTCCGCTTTGTCAAATGTTTTAAAAACAAACATCAATTGTCTTTTTTATGACAGAAATGCATAGACATATTGATTGAAAAGGAATATCTGGAGCGAGTGGAAGGACAGAAAGACACTTACCGTAACCTGATCTGAGTATAAAGACACTTACAGATACCTGGCCTGAGTATAAAGACCCCTACAGTTACCTGGCCTCAGTATAAAGACACCTACAGTTACTTGGCCTCAGTATAAAGACACCTACAGTTACCTGGCCTGAGTATAAAGACACCTACAGTTACCTGGCCTGAGTATAAAGACACTTACAGTTACCTGGCCTGAGTATAAAGACACCTACAGTTACCTGGCCTGAGTATAAAGACACTTACAGTTACCTGGCCTGAGTATAAAGACACTTACAGTTACTGGCCTGAGTATAAAGTTACGTACAGATATCTGGCCTGAGCTACAGTTACCTGGCCTGAGTTACCTGGCCTGAGTATAAAGACACCTACAGTTACCTGGCCTGAGTATAAAGACACCTACAGTTACTGGCCTGAGTATTAAGACAGCTACAGTTACCTGGCCTGAGTATAAAGACACTTACAGTTACCTGGCTGGTTTAAAGACCTTTAAGATATTAAATGGTAAAAGACATATATTTGACAAAACAGTTACCTGGCCATGTTATAAAGACACTTACAGTTACCTGGCCTGAGTATAAAGACACCTACAGTTTTCCGAGCTGAGTATAAAGACACTTACAGTTACCTGGCCTGAGTATAAAGACACCTACAGTTACCTGGCCTAAGTATAAAGACACCTACAGTTACTTGCCTGAATATAAAGACAGCTACAGTAACCTAGCCTTAGTATAAAGACACTTACAGTTACCTGGCCTGAGTATAAAGCATGTTTCTGGCCTGAGTATAAAGAATGTACAGTTAGGCCTGATAAAAGACAAACAGTTACCTGGCCTAAGTATACACACACACATAAAGACAGCTACAGTAATAGCCTTAGTATAAAGTTTATCAGTTACCTGGCCTGAGTGACACCCCACCCTGAGAACAGTTAACACCTACAGTTACCTGGCATGAGTAAAAAAATACCTACAGTTCAACTTTATACAATCACCTTACAGTTTTGCTGAGTATGAAGACACCCAGTTACCTAGAAGATGTTACCTTTAAGGACACCTACAGTTACTTTTATACAGATACCTTCAGTTACCTGTGTTTTTAAAGACACCTACAGTTACCTGGCCTGAGTATAAAGTCACAAAAATTAAAAAAAGTTACCTAAGACACTATTATATCATCCAAACAGTGAAGTTGTTACCTGGCCTCAGGACACCTACAGTTACTTGGCCTGAGTACAGTTCTGGTAAAAGACATCTGTTTATTTTATCAGTGTTTATAAAGGTACAAACCTGGCCTGTGTATTTGTATTACCTTGAGGATAAGGACACCTTGGCCTGAGTTGAGATAGGCAGTTCTCTACATTTCATGATTTTTTCCTACAGTTAACTGATTTGGCAGTACAGTTACTTGGCCTGAGTCTAAGGACACCTACAGTTACCTGACCTGTGTGGCACACCTACAGGGGGATGGCTCGCTAAAGACACGTACTTTATGGCCTGAGTATCCCACCTGGCCTCAGTATAAAGACCCTATTTTGAAGAAACCATTAGTTTACATGCCATTATGTATAAGTTTTGTTCTTACCTGGCCTGAGTATAAAGACTACAGTTACCTGGACCTTTAAAGATACAGTTACACGGCCTGAGCAAAGATACCAGTTCCTATTGTATTAAGACTTTTATTTAAAAAGAAATTACCTCATTATGATTTTACCTTGAAATTCCTTAAAAGACAGTACAGTTTTAGAAGTATAATTTTACATGGCCTGAGATAAGGACACTACAATTTCCTAAGCATTTTAAGTATAGACATACAGTTACTGGAATATTAAGACAGCTACAGTTACCTGGCAAGTACAATACACTTACAGATAGTATAGGACATACAGTTTGGCCTAGTATTAAAAGTTTCATATATACACTTACAGTTACCTGACCTGAGAAATTTCAATTACCTGGCCTGAGCATAAAGACACCTACAATTACCAAGCCTGACTATCACTGGCTTCTATTGTAATATACATTATCATTAAAAAACAGGAGTTACCCCCCCTAGGTGATGTAATCACCACATGTTTAGCAGCTGATTGACACCCCAGTTGTGTGACACGCCCACCTGGAACTCCCAGTTTTGTGTTGGATGTTCATTATGAGACCATCACTGCTTTATCTGACCCTCCCTGTGTCTTTAATATAAAGGGAAGAATATCATTTGATTTCTGACATCATAAGGGGACCTAGGTTCCTCGGTGATTGTACAAAGAAATACTATTTATTGACTTCACACTGTACTTTTTTACTTTCTGAAGAACAGATGATTTCTGTAGACATTGGTGCCGTCAGTTCTGATTCCCAGGAATTTGTTCTGGGGGAGATAAAAATAGATAAAGTGCTTGCCACAGAAACTTCAAAGACTGAATCTGTGCATTATTGATTCTGTGCATTAAGTTTGTATATTGTTGGACATACAGATTTGACATAATTTCTTTTTGTTAATCTAATTTTAATTTTAATCATAGTTAACATAGCATATTGTTTTTAAGCCATGTTTGAAAAGTGAGAATTTATAAATGTGCATTGCCTTGTGATAATATGTATAGATCACTGTGTTATATATGTATGTGTTAAGCCGGGGAAGAGACGCACATGTAACAACTTAATTATTTTAAAAGTACACAATTCAATCCCATGGAGATACTATCAATTCTTGAATTGATTTCAGTGATTTTTCATGTTGCTTCATAAAATGTAGATGTTTTCTTTCCTGATAATGGAAGAATGTAAATGTACTTTTTGATTGATTTAAATATAAAAGTGAAAGTTTAATTTCATCCAAACAGTGAAGTTGAAAGAATAAATAGTTTGCTAAGTTTCTGTTAACAAGACTATCTTTAGTTTTTTTAAATAGATAAAACATCTCTGCTTTCTTTTATCTAGTATCCATTATATACAGTAACAATCTCAGTGTTTTTACTACTTGATTTAGAAGGCTGTTCTTTACATTTCATTATTATTACTGTATGCAATATTGGGTCTTTACTCCTTTATAGGAAAATAAGTAAATGTCTCTTTCTGAAGAAAACTTAGCATACATGCCATATACATTTTAAAAGTTTTTCCCTAAATCTTTAAGAAAGGACTAAAAATACAAACAAGTATCTCTCATTTAAAAAAAAAAACACAACAAATCCTTAATTGATAAGGTAAAAGAGGTGTCAATCAATGTTTAGAATGTTTTAAATCAAATTTTCTGATAGCTCAGCAATATTCATTTAAATACAGTGAAACATTTCATATATAAAAAAAAGGACTGGAAATGTGTCAGAAAAACAGTTTTCTTCAACAGTAAGCATGGATATTAAAAGTAAATTCAACTTTGATATAGCTTAAAAAGTATCTCTTTCTATCTGTGTTATAATGAGATTTTTTTTTCTGTTAACTGTTGAAATTTGAAATACGTAAATTGAACGAAATTTTTATATGGATATATTTCACGACACTTGATGGATCTGTTACAATATTTTTATGTTCTGATTGTGAAAGGACTGATTAATTTGATTTAGGTCACAGATATTTCATTATAGAATGATGTCAATAAACTGTTTTACTGCATAGGAAAAACATTTTTCTCAGAACTAGCAAAAGCATATTAGTCATTTTAAAAATTGAACCATCCTCAGGTAGAGTATATTAAAGTTTGTTCAAATCGGGACCTCCTGGAGGGCTGCTGTGGGGGAGCCAAGGTATATTTAGGAATATACTGTAAGAGCACAAATATTCATCAGAAATTTAATTCCGTCAATAGGAATATATCTGCTGAATAACAAAGCCGATGGATATACTGATATGAAAGCATCCTTTGATAGTTAACAAGCTAATTCAGAGAATTTGTGTCCCCCGCTTAGGAAAAAAAGTAAACCAGTGCGGGGGGGAGGGGGGGGGGGCGGATCCCCTTGACTGAATTTGTAGAATTATTAAATGTATACGTGTATCTTGAAGCAAATAAAATATGCCAATATGGATATGAAGGTTTGATTGCTAATTCTTTAATATGTGTATTGAAGAGACTTTTTATATGGAATATTTATCACACTGTAATGATGATTTTATGAGTTTGTGGAAGCCAGACCTCATAATTTTTTTCATTT
>NW_026931222.1:0-46841 GCF_032062105.1 Saccostrea cuccullata | reverse complement strand
CTAACGAAATTACAACCCCCTTTTTAGGAATTGAAATGGAGAGTCTGCTTAACCCTTGGATGGGTGACTGCAGTATGATATTCCAAAATGGAATTTAAATTTACAATGCCAAAAATTTAAATATTTAACTATTTTTAAGTACACACAAATACTTTAAATGCAAACACTTTTGACTGTATCTCTAAATTCTGAATTGTTAGACCTTTGAATTTATATCAAACCGAATGTAAATGTTCATTTTGCACCCTACAGGAACCTATCTTGGTTACTATGGGCAATCTTGATGGGACCAATTAAATAGGAAATGCATGCAACTTTATTAAAAAGGTTAAAAAATTATTTATTAAATTATTACAAAAAGAATTTACATCAAATAATGACCAATACTTTTTTCTCAAATTATAGGCCTGCCACCTATGACATGTGCGAATAGATGAGTGGTACGATTATGTAATGTTCATCAACCACTCTTTCCACTGAGATTAATAAGTACGTTTCTGAAAGGCAACACACACCTAACTGGAAAAGCATTTCAAACCACCTGTGGAAAACACTGCTTGACAGACCCTGTGTTTACAGAGATCGGGATCACTCAACAACATTCTGCCATAACCCGTGCAGCATATATCAATAAAACCTACATTGTACCACAACAAAATGTACCCTGCTTACCGTCTTGATGTCATATTCTGTCCAAATTGGACCTGAGTTAAATTTCTTCATTCATCTAGGTTTACTACCGGAAGTACATTTGTTTTTGGCCTCGTTTCCATATTGTGAAATTGGAGTTATCTCGCTTTGACCATGTTGACTGCTGTTGTATGGTGTTGTAGGCGAGAGGAGGGGGGGGGGGATAGACTCTAGGTTTTCAGTTATTGTTTTGACAAAAAAAAAAAGTTTAAAAAAAAATTATAATAATAAAATAAAAAAAAAAAAGAATTTGAACGCAACAAATAGATTCAAATGCTCAGTTGGAGGATATATATTATATCCCAGCTTTGTTGGAAAAAATGACAAAATATTTTAAACAAGTTTGAGTAGAGCCAAGGATAAGTCTACCATACAGTTGTTTTTCCTCGGAGGATATAATGTGCAACGTAAGTTATACGAGACAAAATTTTTCTAGTATACTATATATATTTATTTGTTTTGATGTAACCCTCAAACACCGACTTACATTAACATGATTAATTTAATTCAATGTTCTATATTCCAAGTTGGGGGACATATTCTAATATTTTATTTTTTTTTATATAAAGTGTTTTATTTTCGAAGAGATCTTTGCAAAGATAAAAAATACATCTTTATTCAGAACAAAAAATAAGAAAAGAATATGCAAGTAATTGAAGAAAAGAAACACTTCGAGAACACAAGTACTTGGAAACTGAACTCATGAACATGTACGAGATTAGCGAGGAGTTACAAATGATCTAACTCATATTGTTTATGCGGTTATGATTAACTATACTAAATGTAACACGGTCATGACTATATTTGCTGTCTCTGTGTGACCAACACGCTAATGTATCATGTCTGATTAATAACTACTGTATTCTTATCACATGAATATTCCCAACTACAACGCATCCGTAATATTAAAATATAATTGAAGTCATATACACAAGACAAGTTTCAGTCTGTTTTTACGGGTAACTCAAGTGTATATCTTGTCAGTGAAATTGTAAGAAAAAAAAGGCAGGGGAAGTGTCAGAGATGCAATCTCGTCATAAAAAATCAATGATTACGGCGACTGGTGACTACACAATGTAAATTGGTCATTTATATAAAAGTTTATTTAAAAAAAAAAACCACCAATTTATATTGTATAATTTTCCTAAATTGTGGATTTATATAAAATACGAGGGTTGATCCAAAAGTAATGTCAGTGTCCATATCTTTTATAATTGGCGTCATATTATCAAATATAATATACCAAAAGATGCACAAATATAAATCGAATTAAACTTGAATTTTTCATTCAATAATGTTTAACTGAATTTATTTCATAGATATTTAAAACATAGAACATGTGGAGGGTCGCCGCGTCACCACCGAACGTCTCAAATTAAGTGTACTTTTTTAAATTAAAAAAAGACAAACACATTAAAAACATTTATTAAAATCGCCTAATCACAAAATATTTTAAAATACAAAAATTTACATCATTTTCTAGTCTTAAGTTGAAAAGTATATGATATAATTGCTATTTTTTATTATAAAAAAAAAAAATCGTTGTTTTACTCCGGTGCATTGCATCGAAAAAAGGAAATGTCAAAAGGAAGCCAGAGCAAATTGTAATGCATTTTTAGCTTCAAAATGGAGAAATCACCAGAAGAGATAGTTACGTTGATTCAACAGTCTCACAGAGAAAAGAATGTAAATAAGAGACTTGTTAAGATTGTTTCAGCGATTTGGGGTGGATGATGGGTCATTGAATGCTAAGCAGATGACAAGAAGACCAAATGAGAGGACGGACGGAAACGTTCAATGGTGTGTGGCGTTACCAAAAAAGAACGGTAAGAGCGATATGAGAAATTTTAAGTTGGTCTTATACTACTGTTCAAAGAATTTTGACAGAAGAATTAATTATGGAAAGAGTGAGTGTACGATGGGTACCAAGTTTTCTCGTCTAAGAAAGTGAAATTTGTGAACTTGTTCGTGGCTCTCTCATATTTTTAATGAAACGAAGGGAATCGTTTAAATGTATGACGGCGCGTATCCGTCATATGACGTTATTTTGGTGCGGCGACTACCATAATCTCAATTTGTATATAATCCAATATTTGAAAAAGTATAAATCTTGCTGAATTGAAATTTTCAGGTCTAATTTAAAATTTAAAATGTCTTTCACCCTTTATAATTTGTTGTTTTACGTCGACGGGTAGCGATTTTATCGAAGTTTTGACATTACTTTTGGATCAACCCTTGTATATGTTGAAATGCCTTTTCGGGAAACTTATTTGGTAAATAAATTTTCTAATATATTGTTCATGTCCTTGGTATTTGATGATAAATCGACATAATTTTACAATTCATATATAATCAACATACCAAGCTATTTTTTTTAACTTTCAAAACTTTTATTGTTTAATTATGACCCCTTTAAATTTTGAAAGTACCAAGCTCGTAGCAAGGTTTTATGGGAGAAGTCCCCAAACTTGACAAAATATGTTTTATCGCACCAGCCCAGGAAGTTTTCGATATTCCCTCATGTATGGTCTCATCAGTCCGAAATATCTGAAGTTTCCCAGGCTTTTTTTTCACAATCTTGATATTTTACGTGCCAGGAAAACGTCTTCCTGGCACGTGAAATATCCAAATCGTGAAAAAGCCTGACTGCATGAAATATAACTGAGCAAATCATTGATAACAAGAATGTATCCCCCATAATAAAGATAACAACAATATGCTGATTTGCAAAAATTGAATATCGCTAAAATTTTATAGGGTTCAATTTGTAATAGTTTCTTAAGTGAGCATTTCAAAATCCTAAAATTACTTATCGCTAAAAATGAAATACCAATTTTTTTAAAATAAGAAATCGCTAAATTTGCGTCTCGCTAAAATTTCACTTATACAGTATACTGGCCAACTCTATCCACAGAGCAGAGATGCTACACTAAAATACTGAACATTGTTCCTTGTTATACACTTTCTTTAGTCACCGTCTTATCAAGAAAAGCATTTTCTGAAAAAGTAAATAATAATTTTAGAAATGCACATGTTTCACAAACAGTCATGTTTAAAAAACTTCATCTTGATACGAACAATTTAAATATTTAATTTTAAAAATAAAAAAATTAAGGTCTAATATGATTTTTTTAAAATCGATTCCATTCACTTAGGCAAGCAATACCTTTTTGTCCTGTATATAAACTAGCAGTACAACAACAGAGACAGCGGCAGTTAGAATGATTCCAATAAACGTGGACAGTAGAGTAACCATATTGATGTTGTTGTCTGCTAGATCTTCAGTATTCTTCGGACTGAAGCATAAAGTACAAAAAATAAAACATCATTTCTTGTTTTAACAACTACAGACTGTACCTTTCCCCCCCCCCCTTTTTTTTTGTTTGTTAAAAAAAAATTAGAATGAATAGATAATACAAAAATGTTCGTTATAATATTTTACATCTATACCTGTCGTTTGCCTCCTGGTTAAGTGATGCCGCAGTTTTCCTTGGAGCGTGGGTAAAAATCTGTTTTCCTAGAAATGTAGAATTTATCTTAAGATGAAACTGTCAAGAAATAATATTTTTATATTTATTTAAAGTATAACTAAGTTTTTATTGAAAAAAAAAATACCTCTGAAGACAAGCAGGATCTGAAATAAAATTTTATTATTGATTAATTACCAATTTACAATTATTAGTAATAAACACGATGCATTATAATTAATTAATTGCCAATTTACATTTTTTTTATTAGTAATCAAACTTAGGCTAAGATACGTTAATAAAAGTGAAATTGTTACATTTGTAGACTGTATTGGAAAAATAGTGTCCACTTGGAAAGATGGTTTTCTGGAAAAACGACGTCAATGCTTCCAGTCTTTAAGTTGAGCATTGGACAGTAATCTGAAAGTTCAGAACGTCGTGTTAATTTTCAATATCATTTAACATTGTACCGCTTTATAAATACATTTATTCTTATCTTCATGCAATATCATATACGTCGATGAGTCTACAGTTTAATTGTACTCAGTGTCGGATCAAGGGGGGGGGTGCACTCCCTTTGTATTTGCTAAAAAAGAGACAAAAAGAAGAGGGTCCACAATATTGTATTTTTTGTGATTTTACCATAGAAAATGTTCAGTGAAGGGTAAATTTAGAAATATATATATGAAAGAATTCGGTTGTAAAAACAAAATGACCTCGCTTACAAAACAGGATTTTTGGGGTTTTGGAGATTTATCACAGTTTTTTCCTTTTTTTTGTCGAAAACTCTGAGGTTATCCATATTTTTTCCCAAGACTGACACCCTCCAACTTTTAAAACGATACTACACCCCTGTGGGGGGTCAACATTACCGCTACATGATACGCACCCATCCCTGTATCCTATTAAGTTGCTATTTTGTAAACGTACGTTATAACAACTCTTTCCTATTCAACCCCCCCCCGGGGCAACCCCCTGCCCCTTTAAAAATTTTTAGATCAGCGCCTGATACTTATAAATATTTATACTTCTGAACTTAAACACCGGACCACTTAAAAGGGGATTTAACACAGTTTAGATGATACCGTGAAAGTGCAGAATTAAGTCGCACTCACGGGATTATATTACTATAAACCTTCCAACTTTTTTCCCCAAAAGTTTAAATTCAATAAAATAAATCACTCTTTCAGGACAACCGTCACTTTATGGAACGCGATGCTTACATGTCTCATTATCATGAAAAATTATTAGAAATAAAAGACCACAAACAAGGAGTAAAATACATTTGTAACACAGCTTAAAGGGGGGAAGAACTTGGTGAACATAAAAGGTTTTAGAGCCATTTATTACCTGTTTCCCTGGCCTAACCATAATGCTCCGAAAAAAGTACTTTTGCGGAGCATTATGGGTAGGCCAGGGGAACAGGCTAAGCCATTTATAACCTTATTCACTCCCCTGTGATTTTCTTAACATTCCCATCGATTACTGCTAGATGTGAATAGAAATCGCAATATCATCGAACTTTAGCGCAAAGAAACAATTTAATAATTGATATTAATACATATTGATAAAATAAATAATATTTATTATTTTCAATCACAAATCGTTACAAGTTGAAACATTTACAAACCGAAACACAATATTCACAATTTGCTTCGCTTAACTTGAACGATAACCCCAAAACAAGCAATTCAAATTCAAAGACTTGCCAATATTCAGAAGTTTAAAAGTTTATCCATATATCATTTATAGTAGAACTTTAAATATTATATAACGCATTCAAATCCATTATAGATAACCATTTAACTTTAAATTAATAAATTCAATAACAAACGAACAAAAAAATATATTGTACCTCTGTTACAACGCACTTTGAAAATAAAGGTGTATAGGGGGCACTAACAGAGGACAGCTTCAAGCAACTTAGCATTTATCATAATAAAAAGGGACCAATTTGATTGTTCAAAACTATGAAAATTCTTACTCTCTCATATGTTTTACTGTACTTAAAAATTTATAGTTTTCATCTGTTTTAATAAACTCATTTATTATTGAAAGTTTTCAACGTCTACCAGTTAGGTAAATACATTATTATATGAATGCTTTGAGTATAGCATAGACACCGAGACTGGGCGAAGGGCCAGGGGAGGGGATGGGGGGCTAAGCCCCCCACTTATTTTGGAAAGATATATACATCGTATAAGCATTGAAAATGCAGCGTACCCTTTTTAGGTTTATTGCTCCCCTCCCCCGTTTGTTACCGATACCTATGTATTGGAAAGATAAAGATTTGGACTGAGGGGTCTTATATCCGTCTTGTCCTCTCTTCGACGGGAGTAAATCAATTCATTTTTGAGGTAAGGGTTAGGCTTAGTTTTTTGAAAGATAAACAAGCATTCTGAGAGTGTTGCATAAGCAATACATGTCCCCTACCGGGTTCCCCTTTTCTCTTTCGGGTGTCATTTTATTAGAGCCTGTGTATGACAAATTGCTACTTAAAGTTATGACTTGAATATGAATGAAATATATTTAGTGCATCACGATCCCTACTGTGAACCCAATTATTAAAAAGAAAGATAATAAAAATACCACAATTTCTTCAGAAATCAATGAGTAGAACGAAATGCAAACTTGATCTATAATTAATCAATTCATAAAAGCTATCCAGCAAGTTTCAATTCATGACAATCTCGATTAGAACATAAATTGAGTGCATCACGACATTTAACTATATATAACCCAGTTATAAAATTAAAAAGATAAAAATACCGTCATTCTTTCAAAATTCAATCAAGCAGAACGAAATGCAAACTTGATCTATAACTAATTAAGGTAAAGTCATATACTTAAAACCAGCTCAATATCTGCAAGCGTTTAGGAGAAAAGTGCGGACAACCCTGAAAAATTGAAAAGGCCGTAATTCCGTAAAAAATCAATGAAACGGAACGATATTCAAACTTGATCTGTAACTCATCAAGATACACCCAAGTATTAAAAATCAGCTCAATGTCTGCCAGCGTATGGAAAAAAAGTGTGGAAAACCAAGTGGGACAGACTGACAGACAGACGGGGACAGACAGACAGACAGACGGACAGACGCAGAGGAAACCTATAGTCCCCTCCGGTTTCACCGGTAGGGGACTAATAACAAATAAAATCTTTCCATGACTAAAATATGATTTTTTTTTCTAAGTGCGTTAAGTGTCTCCATGGTAAAATATATTGATGTAGACTCTTAATGCACTTTGAAAAAAAATTTCAAAGTGTGTTGAGTTGGTCCCAAATTTAACGCACTTTGAAAAACTTTTTCAAAGTGTGTAATTTTTTCAAAGTGCGTTGCCACACAGCATGCTGTACAAAGTTTGATAGAACCAAAGACGTGTATAAATAATGTTCCTGATAGAATGGCATCCAAACTTCATAAGCTTTCTAGGACCCGACCTTGTTATTGAGGCATTTGGTCAATTGCTTGCATATCACAATGAATCATGCTAATAAAGAGTGTTTTGGTGGCATTTATAATTAATGTGTAATGGGTTAGGTATGTAGTAGTAAGTAAACATCATACAAACAGAAGGCAAAGTCCTGTCTCAATAGCTGTCAATCTTGTATTTTCATTTGAAAAAATTTTGATTCTGTGATCAGATTACTTGTATTCTTCTGTGTACTGTACAACCATAAGGGTACCTGTATTCAATAAAAATATTTCCTTCAACCTTGCAAATTGTTTATAGTCAAAGTAATAAGTAATCTTAGATTTAATAAAGACATAATATACATATCTTTATTTAAATTATCAAATTTTATTCACAAAATGTATTTTTTTATGGCGAGTGAAATATTTGATTAATTTTTAGGTCGCCATTTTGCGACCTAAGAGCAAGTGTGACTTGGAGCACTGATTCATGCTCTTTACAAAAGAACTAAGTATTAATTTGATATTTTCTTCATAGGTACTTGTTATCCAGAGATCAACAAGAAGATTGAAAAAATTGTTAACAAGAAGAAATGTTTTCCAGACTATCATGATGTCAAGGAGATCATCATCAGTGTCAATAGAAGCAAGTCACTCCACATGACGTAAGGCTGGGAATGGTCGAAGGAAAATCTCTCTTGAACTTTGAAAAGCATTTTACAAGAAATTATCAGTGCCTCTTGCTGTAGGTCCTGCTAGTGCAGAGTTACAGATTTTACGGTTTTCCCTGCTTTGGTAGCATAATAAAACATATTTTCAGAGTTCTATTGTTTCCTACCAGATATCTCAAAGTCGTCATTTAAGATTAGTATGCCGCTTTCTTCCCTTCATTCCCATAACTTCATTGTCGTCATGCAGACGATTTGATTTGTTTAGCAAAGGGGGATAATTCAAAATGAAACGAAAGCAAAAAATAAGTCAGGAATGTAACAGACAGGTTCCAAAATTCAGGAAAATATTAAAGTAAAAGTATTTAATTATTCCTTCAAAAAGTAATCTGGAAACGGGAATATACATGTAAAGACTGCCAAAGTGAACTCTAGATTCTATTGATGCAGTTATCAAAAGAATTTTTTATCCAATCAGAATCAAGTATTTTATAGAAATTAAATGATTGTCAGAGATAGTCTTGAAGTACTACTGGTATCTTAATTTGATGATGCAGAAATATATCCATAAGAAATTTCTGAATAAATAATATATCTCAGTTTTAAACTTGATCAAACCTGATAAAGGAATAATGTTTATCAAGAAAATGTGCATTAGTTGCTTATGGTAATATAATATTCCCCGATGAAATAGGACATAAATCTTGATTTAGGTTCAGGGGTTCAAGGTTAAAAGGCAGAAAGAAAATCTACACAAATCTTACTTCATTACTTAATGTAAACTTTAATGAAAGCATATCAAGCACAATGAAGTCACATGAGTGTAGTAATTTAATTAATAATTTAACTATTCTAGGACATCAGCCATAGACCACTGGTCGAAAGTTGTATTTGAGGAGGTAGGGCGCAATCTCCAGGAGAGGAGAGGGCAGGATTTCATTTCCTCCTTGCTGTGGCACCTCCCTTCAGGGCACAGCAAGAAAGTTAGGTATGTAGGTAAATTTACAATATATTTTGTTTATCATCAAATTTATACATATAAGGTATAATGAGTTTGGTGAATTGAATGTATATCATATCTATATTTACACATGTACATTTATGTTCATTTTCCTGAGATTGACATATTAAATGAGACAAAATTTTAATATTTACATTCAGTGTAATTTTCCTTATTCTATTAGATATCCACGACATTCAAATTTCTATAACACACGCGAAACCTTGTCACAGCGCGTGAGAATACACAGTAGGAACTATATGCATTTTCAGTACTCTAAGAACACCAAAATATAAAATGTTGTATTTCAATTAAATGAAAAACTTTAACCCTGAAAAATTAACGTAAAAATTAACGTATTGTGTGTAAAGAATTATTTTGTCACTTTTTTCCTCGCAATGTTTGTTTGCGTCATTTAACTTTGCAACGTCATCTAACGTCACTTGACGCCACAAACGGCTCTTACATCTGTTAACTACGACCGTTTTGAAGGGCGCTAAATTCACATTTAAGATTAACGAAATGAGCAATTATGAAAAGGAAAAATTAGAGAATGTAAATATAAGCATTGAATTCATATTTTGGGATGTCTTCGGTCCTATAACACACCTGGCCGTGTCGACAAATTATCATACCGGGCTAACGCGCGGTATTCAATTTGTCGGCACGGCCAGGTGTGTTATAGGACCGAAGACATCCAAAATATGAATTCAATGCTTAAATGAATTTCGGTCATTGATTTATATATTCTTAAATAAATTGTAAAACTGAAATTTTTAGGAGCAGTTTTTGCAGTCATAAATTGTGAATCTCAAGATGGAGCCCTGGACAGTAGCATTATCAGTGAAGAAAGCAGAGAATCAAGTCTACCTTCATTTTGTACGCCATTGTTCTGTTGAAAAATTATACTCTCTGTTGTTTATTACCTGAAGATATTTGAAATATTTCATTTTTAGCTCACCTGAGCCAAAGGCTCAAGTGAGCTTTTTAGCTCACCTGAGCTGAAAGCTCAAGTGAGCTTTTCTGATCACATTTTGTCCGTCGTCCGTCTGTCTGTCTGTCTGTAAACTTTTCACATTTTCGACTTCTTCTCAAGAACCGCTGGGCCAATTTCAACCAAACTTGCCACAAAGCAAATCTTTACGAAATTCACACTGTATGGTGCTGAAAAAAGTTTGATTTGCAATTTATTGAAAAGTATTATATCATATATAATTATATTGTAATTGTATATCGTTTCTATAGATGTGGTAATTATTTTACGCATAAAAACATGTTAGAAATGAGGTTTCTAAGGAACTTAAAAGTTATGTATCAAATGTTAAAAGCACTTTTTTGATTGTGATTAAATAAAACTGATTGAACTCAACAGTTATTAAAATGTTAAAAGCACTTTGGATTTTGAAAATTTGCTTTGAAGTATTTAAGAATTCCCCCTTTGCTAAAAAATAAAATTAACATAAGAATATCAATCCAAGTATATGTTGACTATCCATATATACATGTAAATAGTCAATACATATATAACTCAGAGCGGTTGCATCTCGGATATACATATCTAATTAAAATCAAATAACGTCGTAAAATGGCTTTGCTTTTATTCAATTACTCTTGCTGCACGATAAATTCAATTAAAAATGCCTTCTAAACTTTATGTATTAAAAAGTATAAAAAGTTAAGACCCTCCCTCCCCCCCCCCCCCAGCCCCGCCTCGTGTGTAACAGCACATTCTAAAATGGAGCAGAATTTAAGCAGTTCCATCAACTATGCATATCAGATTCTGAAGTTTTCGTATTAACTAGTATACAGACTTAAGAGTTCTACAACATCCCAGGTACAAAATGGACCCTTGGGGTTTGATGCTCATTTCCCGTTCTTGAAACCTGTAGGTTAAATTCAGTCTCTTTCCCAGTGCAGCGTCAAAAACTTGTTTAACACGGACAGTGACAGTTCCCTACCTAAGTCTTTAGCATTCAAAGTAAATGTCATGGGTCTTTTGGATATTATCTTTCTTTTTTTTTACAAAAAGGGTCCCGTCCTTCGTTGGGCGTTGATTATTATTGCAACTATGCATAAACACTTGACCTTAATTGGATGATTCCTTTATCTGGTTGAAAATCATTAAATGGGGTAAAGCAACATTCATTTTTCAATCACATAACACATTGAGGAATCACCCTCCACTTTATTAGTTTATTTTCTAATGTTATCGATATGTCGATGGACTAATTTAGTTAATATAAAGACTCAGTTAATGTCGATGATAGAACAAGTGTGATGTATATTATGTCCTATATAAAGACTCAGTTAAATGTCACGTGACATGTTTACAAATACAATTTAAAAAGTCTATAGTACAAATATAAATTATGTTGCCATTCAACAAAGATTATAATTGCTTTTATCATTTCTAGAACATATATAGGACTCATAAGGAAATACAAAATATTTGCAGAACTCATAACGAAGTTCAAAGAAGTAGCATATATAGATATACTAAACTATCATTATAAAAATAAAAGATAACTCATATTCACACCTTTTATTCTATAAAAAGTTCTTATTTCTTAATTTTTATTAGACATTTCAAAGAAACGTCTCCACTTGTAATTTCATGACATCCAGTCTTCTCAGTCCTTTGATTTTTGGATTTTTAAGTAAAAGTTAACTTTTTTTTTTTTAGTAAATATGCATGGCTGATATAAACCTTAGTAAATCAACAGAAAATTGTAATATAACCAAAAGTTTATAAAAAGAAATAATCTACATAAGCTGATATCCTTCATTGTGAGTAGTTAGCTTTTTCTCCAAATATCGTAAAAATGAAGTGAAAAGTTTTTATTCAGATGTCATAACCACCTTTAACCAAGTTCATAATTTGGTAGTCACTTTTTATGTTTATAAGAAATTTACATTCAGATTTTGGTGTTGGTTAAAGGTGGTTATGACAAGGAGTTATCTAACACAGCCACCCTCTTGTGTTTTCCCATTACTCTAATGCTTACGGACCGATAATACCTTACTTTGTGACCCTATATCATTAAAAATACTATTGTATAATTCACCATATTTATCATTAAATTAGAACACAAGTCTATTGATTTATGCAATTTTTAAGGGAAAAATTTATCTTAAAGAATTCCTTTGTACAGAAACCACACTTTGTCTGCGTTATTGATGCATAACTAAAGTACTATCTGAAAATTTGAAGTCACTGTAGGCCGCAAAACGGCCTTATAGAGAATGATCCTTTGTACAGCATGCTGTGTGGCAACGCACTTTGAAAAAATTACACACTTTGAAAAAGTTTTCAAAGTGCGTTAAATTTGGGACCAACTCAACACACTTTGAAATTTTTTTTCAAAGTGCATTAAGAGTCTACATCAATATATTTTACCATGGAGACACTTAACGCACTTAGAAAAAAAAAATCATATTTTAGTCATGGAAAGATTTTATTTGTTATTAGTCCCCTACCGGTGAAACCGGAGGGGACTATAGGTTTCCTCTGCGTCTGTCCGTCTGTCTGTCTATCTGTCCCCGTCTGTCTGTCAGTCTGTCCCACTTAGTTTTCCACACTTTTTTTCCATACGCTGGCAGACATTGAGCTGATTTTTAATACTTGGGTGTATCTTGATGAGTTACAGATCAAGTTTGAATATCGTTCTGATTCATTGATTTTTTACGGAATTACGGTCTTTTCAATTTTTCAGGGTTTTCCGCACTTTTCTCCTAAACGCTTGCTGATATTGAGCTGGTTTTAAGTATATGACTTTACCTTAATTAGTTATAGATCAAGTTTGCATTTCGTTCTGCTTGATTGAATTTTGAAAGAATGACGGTATTTTTATCTTTTTAATTTTATAACTGGGTTATATATAGTTAAATGTCGTGATGCACTCAATTTATGTTCTAATCGAGATTGTCATGAATTGAAACTTGCTGGATAGCTTTTATGAATTGATTAATTATAGATCAAGTTTGCATTTCGTTCTACTCATTGATTTCTGAAGGAATTGTGGTATTTTTATTATCTTTCTTTTTAATAATTGGGTTCACAGTAGGGATCGTGATGCACTAAATATATTTCATTCATATTCAAGTCATAACTTTAACGCACTTTGTCAAAAAAAAAAATGACATATTTTAGTCATGGAAAGATTGCTTATATTGCTCTTTGTTATTTATCTTTCAAAAAACTAAGCCTAACCCTTACCTCAAAAATGAATTGATTTACTCCCGTCGAAGAGAGGACAAGACGGATATAAGACCCCTCAGTCCAAATCTTTATCTTTCCAATATATAGGTATCGGTAACAAACGGGGGAGGGGAGCAATAAACCTAAAAAGGGTACGCTGCATTTTCAATGCTTATACGATGTATATATCTTTCCAAAATAAGTGGGGGGCTTAGCCCCCATCCCCTCCCCTGGCCCTTCGCCCAGTCTCGATGTCTATGCTATACTCAAAGCATTCATATAATTATGTATTTACCTAACTGGTATGACGTTGAAAACTTTCAATAATAAATGAGTTAATTAAAACAGATGAAAACGAGAAATTTTTAAGTACAGTAAAACGTATGAGAGAGAAAGAATTTTCATAGTTTTGAACAATCAAATTGGCCCCTTTTTATTATGATAAATGCTAAGTTGCTTGAAGCTGTCCTCTGTTAGTGCCCCCTATACACCTTTACATCTACTTATCAAAGACTAGAATCAAAAAAAGGGGGGAAAGGAATTAATGAACTTAAACAATCGTCACTCTTTTTTTCAAGACCCTTTAATTTTCCCTTTTATTTTATCAAAAACTTAAATATTTAAAACGTCAATATCTCAGGTCCTACAGTGACTTTATCATAAAAAAGTTATCAAACCAGGATCTGTTATTTATCATACCGATTATTTGAAGGAATATTGATCAATCTTTACATTTTTTTCAAAGTGCGTTAATATGGTCGATATTAACGCACTTTGAAAAAATATTATTTTTTTCAAAGTGCGTTAGCTTGGTCCCAAATTTTAACGCACTTATAATATTTAAAGTTCTACTATAAATGATATATGGATAAACTTTTAAACTTCTGAATATTGGCAAGTCTTTGAATTTGGATTGCTTGTTTTGGGGTTATCGTTCAAGTTAAGCGAAGCAAATTGTGAGATTGTGTTTCGGTTTGTAAATGTTTCAACTTGTAACGATTTGTGATTGAAAATAATAAATATTATGTATTTTATCAATATGTATTAATATCAATTATTAAATTGTTTCTTTGCGCTAAAGTTCGATGATATTGCGATTTCTATTCACATCTAGCAGTAATCGATGGGAATGTTTGGAAAATCACAGGGGAGTGAATAAGGTTATAAATGGCTTAGCCTGTTTCCCTGGCCTACCCATAATGCTCCGCAAAAGTACTTTTGCGGAGCATTATGGTTAGGCCAGGGAAACAGGCTAATAAATGGCTCTAAAACCTTTTATGTTCACCAAGTTCTTCCCCTTGAAGCTGTGTTACAAATGTATTTGTAGCTCCTTGTTTGTGGTCTTTTATTTCTAATAATTTTTCATGATAATGAGACATGTAAGCATCGCGTTCCATAAAGTGACGGTTGTCCTGAAAGAGTGATTTATTTTATTGAATTTAAAGCTTGGGCAAAAAAGTTGGAAGGTTTATAGTAATATAATCCCGTGAGTGCGACTTAATTCTGCACTTTCACGGTATCATCTAAACTGTGTTAAGTGCCATTATAAGTGGTCCGGTGTTTCAAGTTCAGAAGTATAAATATTTATAAGTATCAGGCGCTGATCTAGAATTTTTAAAGGGGCAGGGGGTTGCCCGGGGAGGGGTTGAATAGGAAAGAGTTGTTATAACGTACGTTTACATATATAGCAACTTAATAGGATACAGGGATGGGTGCGTATCATGTAGCGGTAATGTTGACCCCCCACAGGGATGTAGTATCGTTTTAAAAGTTGGAGGGTGTCAGTCTTGGAAAATATATGGATAACCTCAGAGTTTTCGACAAAGAAAGGAAAAAACTGTGATAAATCTCCGAACCCAAAAGTCCTGTTTTGTAAGCGAGGTCATTTTGTTTTCACAACCGAATTCTTTCATATATATATTTCTAAATTAGCCCTTCACTGAACATTTTCTATGGTAAAATCACAAAAAATACAATATTGTGGACCCTCTTCTTTCTGTCTCTTTTTAGCAAATACAAAGGGAGTGCACCCCCCCCCTTGATCCGACACTGAGTACAATTAAACTGTAGACTCATCGACGTATATGATATTGCATGAAGATAAGAATAAATGTATTTATAAAGCGGTACAATGTTAAATGATATTGAAAATTAACACGACGTTCTGAACTTTCAGATTACTGTCCAATGCTCAACTTAAAGACTGGAAGCATTGACGTCAGACTTTGTCCAGAAAACGCAGTCTTTCCAAGTGGACACTATCTTTCCAATACAGTCTACAAATGTAACAATTTCACTTTTATTAACGTATCTTAGCCTAAGTTTGATTACTAATAAAAAAAATGTAAATTGGCAATTAATTAATTATAATGCATCGTGTTTATTACTAATAATTGTAAATTGGTAATTAATCAATAATAAAATTTTATTTCAGATCCTGCTTGTCTTCAGAGGTAGTTTTTTTTTCAATAAAAACTTAGTTATACTTTAAATAAATATAAAAATATTATTTCTTGACAGTTTCATCTTAAGATAAATTCTACATTTCTAGGAAAACAGATTTTACTACCCACGCTCCAAGGAAAACTGCGGCATCACTTAACCAGGAGGCAAACGACAGGTATAGATGTAAAATATTATAACGAACATGTTTGTATTGATCTATTCATTCTAATCTTTTTTTTAACAAACAAAAAAAAAGGGGGGGGGAATGGTACAGTCTGTAGTTGTTAAAACAAGAAATGATGTTTTATTTTTTGTACTTTATGCTTCAGTCCGAAGAATACTGAAGATCTAGCAGACAACAACATCAATATGGTTACTCTACTGTCCACGTTTATTGGAATCATTCTAACTGCCGCTGTCTCTGTTGTTGTACTGCTAGTTTATATACGAGGACAAAAAGGTATTGCTTGCCTAAGTGAATGGAATCGATTGTTAAAAAAATCATATTAGACCTTAATTTTTTTATTTTTAAAATTAAATATTTAAATTTGTTCGTATCAAGATGAAGATTTCCTTCATAATATCACCTGACTGTTTGTGAAACATGTGCATTTCTAAAATTATTATTTACTTTTTCAGAAAATGCTTTTCTTGATAAGACGGTGACTAAAGAAAGTGTATAACAAGGAACAATGTTCAGTGATTTTAGTGTAGCATCTCTGCTCTGTGGATAGAGTTGGCCAGTATACTGTATAAGTGAAATTTTAGCGAGACGCAAATTTAGCGATTTCTTATTTTAAAAAAATTGGTATTTCATTTTTAGCGATAAGTAATTTTAGGATTTTGAAATGCTCACTTAAGAAGCTATTACAAATTGAACCCTATAAAATTTTAGCGATATTCAATTTTTGCAAATCAGCATATTGTTGTTATCTTTATTATGGGGGGATACATTCTTGTTATCAATGATTTGCTCAGTTATATTTCATGCAGTCAGGCTTTTTCACGATTTGGATATTTCACGTGCCAGGAAGACGTTTTCCTGGCACGTAAAATATCAAAATTGTGAAAAAAAAGCCTGGGAAACTTCAGATATTTCGGACTGATGAGACCATACATGAGGGAATATCGAAAACTTCCTGGGCTGGTGCGATAAAACATATTTTGTCAAGTTTGGGGACTTCTCCCATAAAACCTTGCTACGAGCTTGGTACTTTCAAAATTTAAAGGGGTCATAATTAAACAATAAAAGTTTTGAAAGTTAAAAAAAATAGCTTGGTATGTTGATTATATATGAATTGTAAAATTATGTCGATTTATCATCAAATACCAAGGACATGAACAATATATTAGAAAATTTATTTACCAAATAAGTTCCCCGAAAAGGCATTTCAACATATACAAGGGTTGATCCAAAAGTAATGTCAAAACTTCGATAAAATCGCTACCCGTCGACGTAAAACAACAAAATTATTAAGGATGAAAGCTACATTAATTTCAAATTAGACCTGAAAATTTCAATTCAGCAAGATTTATACTTTTCAAAATATCGGATTATATACAAATTGAGATTATGGTAGTCGCCGCATCAAAATAACGTCATATGACGGATACGCGCCGTCATACATTTAAACGCTTCCCTTCGTTTCATTAAAAATATGAGAGAGCCACGAACAAGTTCACAAATTTCACTTTCTTAGAGAAAACTTGGTACCCATCGTACACTCACTCTTTCCATAATTAATTCTTCCGTCAAAATTCTTTGAACAGTAGTATAAGACCAACTTAAAATTTCTCATATCGCTCTTACCGTCTGTCTTTTTTGGTAACGCCACACACCATTGAACGTTTCCGTCCGTCCTCTCATTTGGTCTTCTTGTCATCTGCTTAGCATTCAATGACCCATCATCCACCCCAAATCGCTGAAACAATCTTAACAAGTCTCTTATTTACATTCTTTTCTCTGTGAGACTGTTGAATCAACGTAACTATCTCTTCTGGTGATTTCTCCATTTTGAAGCTAAAAATGCATTACAATTTGCTCTGGCTTCCTTTTGACATTTCCTTTTTTCGATGCAATGCACCGGAGTAAAACAACGATGTTTTTTTTTTATAATAAAAAATAGCAATTATATCATATACTTTTCAACTTAAGACTAGAAAATGATGTAAATTTTTGTCTTTTAAAATATTTTCTGATTAGGCGATTTTAATAGATGTTTTTAATGTGTTTGTCTTTTTTAATTAAAAAAGTACACTTAATTTGAGACGTTCAGTTGTGATGCGGCGACCCCCCATATGTTCTATGTTTTAAATATCTATGAAATAAATTCAGTTAAACATTATTGAATGAAAAATTAAAGTTTAATTCGATTTATATTTGTGCATCTTTTGGTATATTATATTTGATAATATGACGCCTATTATAAAAGATATGGACACTGTGACATTACTTTTGGATCAACCCTCGTATTTTATATAAATCCACAATTTAGGCAAATTCTACAATATAAATTGGTGGTTTTTTTTTTTAAATAAACTTTTATATAAATGACCAATTTACATTGTGTAGTCACCAGTCGCCGTAATCATTGATTTTTTATGACGAGATTGCATCTCTGACACTTCCCCTGCCTTTTTTTCTTACAATTTCACTGACAAGATATACACTTGAGTTACCCGTAAAAACAGACTGAAACTTGTCTTGTGTATATGACTTCAATTATATTTTAATATTACGGATGCGTTGTAGTTGGGAATATTCATGTGATAAGAATACAGTAGTTATTAATCAGACATGATACATTAGCGTGTTGGTCACACAGAGACAGCAAATATAGTCATGACCGTGTTACATTTAGTATAGTTAATCATAACCGCATAAACAATATGAGTTAGATCATTTGTAACTCCTCGCTAATCTCGTACATGTTCATGAGTTCAGTTTCCAAGTACTTGTGTTCTCGAAGTGTTTCTTTTCTTCAATTACTTGCATATTCTTTTCTTATTTTTTGTTCTGAATAAAGATGTATTTTTTATCTTTGCAAAGATCTCTTCGAAAATAAAACACTTTATATAAAAAAAAATAAAATATTAGAATATGTCCCCTAACTTGGAATATAGAACATTGAATTAAATTAATCATGTTAATGTAAGTCGGTGTTTGAGGGTTACATCAAAACAAATAAATATATATAGTATACTAGAAAAATTTTGTCTCGTATAACTTACGTTGCACATTATATCCTCCGAGGAAAAACAACTGTATGGTAGACTTATCCTTGGCTCTACTCAAACTTGTTTAAAATATTTTGTCATTTTTTCCAACAAAGCTGGGATATAATATATATCCTCCAACTGAGCATTTGAATCTATTTGTTGCGTTCAAATTCTTTTTTTTTTTTTTTTTATTTTATTATTATAATTTTTTTTTAAACTTTTTTTTTCTGTCAAAACAATAACTGAAAACCTAGAGTCTATCCCCTCCCCCCTCCCCCCCCCCCCCTCTCGCCTACAACACCATACAACAGCAGTCAACATGGTCAAAGCGAGATAACTCCAATTTCACAATATGGAAACGAGGCCGAAAAACAAATGTACTTCCGGTAGTAAACCTAGATGAATGAAGAAATTTAACTCAGGTCCAATTTGGACAGAATATGACATCAAGACGGTAAGCAGGGTACATTTTGTTGTGGTACAATGTAGGTTTTATTGATATATGCTGCACGGGTTATGGCAGAATGTTGTTGAGTGATCCCGATCTCTGTAAACACAGGGTCTGTCAAGCAGTGTTTTCCACAGGTGGTTTGAAATGCTTTTCCAGTTAGGTGTGTGTTGCCTTTCAGAAACGTACTTATTAATCTCAGTGGAAAGAGTGGTTGATGAACATTACATAATCGTACCACTCATCTATTCGCACATGTCATAGGTGGCAGGCCTATAATTTGAGAAAAAAGTATTGGTCATTATTTGATGTAAATTCTTTTTGTAATAATTTAATAAATAATTTTTTAACCTTTTTAATAAAGTTGCATGCATTTCCTATTTAATTGGTCCCATCAAGATTGCCCATAGTAACCAAGATAGGTTCCTGTAGGGTGCAAAATGAACATTTACATTCGGTTTGATATAAATTCAAAGGTCTAACAATTCAGAATTTAGAGATACAGTCAAAAGTGTTTGCATTTAAAGTATTTGTGTGTACTTAAAAATAGTTAAATATTTAAATTTTTGGCATTGTAAATTTAAATTCCATTTTGGAATATCATACTGCAGTCACCCATCCAAGGGTTAAGCAGACTCTCCATTGCTCAACTTGCCTGAGATAGAGGGAGACACTATCGTATCACTTGCTGCAGAACTGTAGCTCTCTGCTTCAGAAAATTTGGAACAGGTAAAGCTGAGAGCTACAGATCCAAACTTTGTAAAAACCTTCGCTTTACACCGCCAATTTTTGTCGCAACTTTAGGTATAATTTCTTGTATTTTCTACTTTCCCCAGCTTTAAAAATAGTATTTAATAATTAATCATACATTTAACTCCAATTCCTGATAACTTACTTACCTTTCACATGTGTTATAACTCTAACAGAAGGCCGTTTGTGGTTACGGAAGTTGAAATGGGACTCTATTACACCGACATTACAAAACTATATACAGGACTGTTTCGGACCGTTTAAAGGTAAATAAAGTATTCAAAATAAGAGTTAAACTTTTGATTAACTATATGATACCATTCTAAAAGCCAGAGAAAGCTTAAACGACAATAAATAATACCTAAAGTAGCGACCCCCCCCCCAAAAATGGTGGCGTAAATTGAAGGTTTTAATAATGCTTGGATAGTAAGTCTCTGCTTTACCTGTTCGAATTTTCTCAAGCAGAGAGGTACAGTTCTACAGCTACTGTATCACTAGACAAGCTAGCTCACTAGTGAGGCAGTATAATTTCCCTATTTACTGTCCACTACACCCCCCCCACCCCACATGGAAGCTTTGACCTGAAGCTTAGGCTTAGTTGTCTATGATCTGGACCTCTTCGGTACTGGCAATCAATGCCTAGCCTTAGAGCTTCCTGAAGTAGGCCTGGAACCTCTTCAGTCACGGCAAACCCTGCTGTCCACAGACACAGTCTGTAAATGGACACAAAGTCCTAGCTCCAAGACTTCCTGAAGTGGGTAGCCACTACGCTGCGACAAATTTTGTAATGTGAAGCGGTCACCCATCCAAGAATTAAACAGGCTTTTCATTGCTTAACTTGCCTGATATATTCAGAAGAGATAAGAAGGGAGACTCTACTGCATCACTAGAAAAGCTGAGTTCACTAGGGAGACCAAATAAAAAATTCTACCTGTGCATTTTCATGAATGTGGGACTAGAGCTGAGATGACAAAAAAGAGACTTTTTGAAAATGCATTTTAGGCAGAACACACAATAATTTAATGAAATATTGCAATTACTTTTGAAATAGGAAGACTTAATATAAGTATAAGATGTTTTCCGGAATTACTTTGTATTCAAAACTTCTATAGCAAAATAATGTTTAGGCACATACCAAGAACTCACTGAAGGTAAAAATGTGCATTTTAGCATCTACTTGTCTGTTTCCATTGCATTAAATTGCATTAGATTGAAAATAGTGACAGATTTATGAGTGAAGATAGGGTTCTCTTCCAGAACTTTAATTGTACTGTTAAATAACATTTTTATGTCTGAAGAAAAATTTGACTGCACTTAGTGATTCAACTGTTAAATACATGTACGTGTTTCTTAGCCAACCTTTAAAGTAAATTTGCCCAGAATGTTGATTCATTCTAGTCCATTTCTCTCTGTAAACATTTTGCACTTTCTCCAATTTTTAATGATGAAAATTTGCATTTGATATGTGAGGCTTCCAACTGTTTACAAGTTGAGATACAGAAATAATATAGTTCACTAGCATGACTAGGCGTTATTATTTTGGGAGTTCACATTTATTCTTGATAAAGTCTTCAATCCGGCTTAACTTCCTTATTTAATATGTAATTTATTTCTTTAAGGAAAAAACAAACAATATAAAGAACTGAATCAAACAGGAAGTGACAAGATTTGGGATCATATACTTCTTATTTTTTCTTTGTTTTATTTGACAAGATTACAATGTAAAGGTGTACAGTTTCGAGGCATCTGTAGTATTTCAGTTACCAAGGAAATAATTTAAAAATATAAGTATATTCTAAATTCTAATTTTTATTTATGATTTAGTCTAATAACAAAGTACTGTTAAATCATTAATTTAATTTTCATAAAGGGTGGGGTGGGTGTAACAATAACATATAATACTTGTGCTTATGTTTTCCTCCCAAGAATGAAATTTGGTATAGAACATCTGATTATGACAAATGTTACCTCAGTTGTCTTAATTTTTTTTTTATCATAATTAATTCCGATATGGTCAAAGTCAAGGTTGATATCAGAATAATATTATAGAACATGTTGAAAGAGGAAAAATATATAATTTGCAAAAGCTTAGAAAAACTTCACTTTGCAATCACCCCAGAATGTACAGTTTTAGACTTATAATTATCCATTTTTTGGTTTCTAAATATCAGACTTAAAGTTGAATTTTCTTCACATTTATATAAATCCTTTTATAAAAGGTACATGTACTTTTATCACACGATTGCCATAATTAGGATTAATGAAGATCAATAATACGATAAAAGTCAAATTTAAAATAAACTTCAGAAAGTAAAATATTCAGATTCTGATATTTGACTCAACATTGTTTATAGGAAAATGAACTAAATAGAACAAAAATACATGTACATGATATGAAGAAACTTGTTGCTTGTTTAATCGACGCCTTAGACTTAGCGTATCTTTATTTGTATGGATGTGGTACTCTAGTAAACACATACATGTAAGGAGTTGTCAGAACTTCCTGGTCCTCGGGAGAAATGATTACATAATGCCCCACATGTAGTGAATGGCTTTGTATTCTAACTATACATGAGGAAATTTGAGGTAAATGAAAACTTGTGATCTTTACTGGGGTGACACTCGAGTGCATGAAAACCCTTTGTGTTTGAAGTGATGGATTACTGTTTGAAGGTCAACTCATATGTAAAGTAGGTCAGGAAAAAAAGAAAGGATGCATTTTACAGTGAAATGTGTATTTTATTTTTACCTCTTTTATAATTTCTGTATAAAGGCATTGTAGCAGTCTAGATTACAATCAATATTATGTATAGGTCTTACTCTTTGGCAAATGAATTTTCTTTTATTCAGAAAGAATAGTGGTTCTTTGTTAAAATCATAATTCTTAGTAGATTTCATCAGTCCGGAAATCTGAGATTCTTTTAGACATTATATGCATATAAACTAAATAGAGTAATAAAGTACATGAATGGAAAGAAAACTAGATGCATGTATATACATGTACTTTTGTCTAATGATAACAATTTCAAATTTTTTAGATTATAGGCATTTAAAACAAGAATATTTTAAAAGCTGCTAGAATAGTACATGCATATACATATATTACTTTTTTAATTATACAATGAATATATGTAAAGCAAATGTAGGGATTTAGGAACCTTTTAACAAAAGCATACTTTGTGAGTACATTGACAAACATGTACATGTATCTGTAAATATCAGTACACACTCCTAAAGATAAGTGGTGAGATACGATTGCCTGATCTGAAGTATGTGACAGATCTTGTAGTGTAATCCCTCATCCAATGGAGAGCTTCAATTATACATGGAGACAAATTTATGAAGTGGTAGCTAGTTGAAGCTGTAGATTTCAGTACCATAAAATTCCTGTCACATGTCGTCAGATACGCCAACAAATAGACAAGTACTTCACGTTGTATATATGTATCCTTGTGTAGCTATCAAATCTTGTTTGTGCAAGGGTTTTGTAAATTTGTCAAATAATTCAGAATAATATATTTAAGTATAAGAGTACAAATGTATGTTTGTACTAAGGATATGAATTTAAATTTGCCAAATAGGGAAGATTTGCTATGATTTATAAATTTTTATCGATAGCCACATTCATTAAATATGAAACCATGTTGCAAATTTACTACATAAATCTAGTGTAGACTTGGCCTTGATGTAAAACAGCTGATGTGAACAAAAATAGAAATAATGACTCATATGTATTGTATAGACTATGTTCTGTTGTACACATTTATAAAACCATATCCTGTATCTATTAATTGCCTGTATATGTACATTTTAGGTCTTCAGGATAACTTCAGTGTGATGAATGAGAGATAAGTTTTGCCTACTTCAGATGCTTCTCCCAATTATTGTTATGTCTCAGTAATTCGTTAGGGCTTAACGATTATGTCTGAGAGGAGAAGCGTTCCTCTGCCTCCAAAAGGAGCCGAGACGGAAAGAATCTCTAAATTGATTGGTCAGCAGAGAAGGCAAGTCCACCAATGAGAAGAGAGCTAGATCTGTTTCTTAAACTGCTTATCAATCTATGTATTTTTCACTGCTTGCCTTATACAACTTTAGAAATTCTTTCTGTCTGCAATCGATACAAAGGAATGAGGACTGCTCACAATGTAGAATAGTAGTTGTCTCTCTTGCGTTTTATTCTGATCTGTTCTGCAGTCACAACTGTTTTCTTCTTGAACACCATTGTAAACCAACTTGCATGAACATAGTGTAACTGCATGTAAGATATTCTAAGCACATTTGCATATCAGTCTTACATGTTATATATTCATTAAATGTAAAATTTAAGAAGGAAGGAACATAAGATGCCACATGTGATCCTTGTGTTGCAATATGCTTTCTGTTAATGGGAGAAGGGGAAAAAGTCTTGCTGCATGCAGTATTTATATCAAATTAAATCAAACATTTTATTTGTTTTTTACTTAATATATATATATATATATATATCTATGTCCATTAATTTGATTAGATTTCCAAATAATGAAAAAAAATGTGTCACAATTTTGTGTTGCTAAAAAATGTACATATGTACCTGGAGAAATCTTCCGTTTTTGGGTCACCAGGTCATTCATGTAAAAGTATGTCTTTTTACAGGTTATTTTAAACAAAGGGCATTCTAAAGGCATTCAGTTGTTTAATTTCCAGCAACTTACTAAAGGTTTTGACAATTATGATCTCTTTAAAAGAAATCCTTAAATGTACGATAATTACGCAGATCATTTACTGAACATTGCAGAAAGTGAAAGAAGAAATATAATTGGCTGCCCTCAAAACTAAAAAAAAATGTTTGGACAGTGTACAAATTTAATAGCTCTTAATGTATCTTTGAATTACATTTATAAATGTAGACTTTTTAAAATTTTCGCTAGCTGTTCTTTTGTTATATAACGTCAGTACTTGTATTAAAGCCCCAGTTTCTTAAAAAGGTGATGCTCTAGCAGCTATAATACATGTAAGCTGAATTAACCTTTTATGGGTGTTGATTCAAAGAAATATTGATTTTATTTTAGGAAGAAATTTTATTTATTACTTTATTGTAATTCATTACTTTATCTATCTATCAAAAATTTAAAAAATTTTAAAACTGAAAATCATGTAATGTTACATTTTCCTTGTAGTTGCATTTGTCTTTACATATATATAGACCAGGCATTAAAACAAATCATTTATATAGTAAGTCAGACAGCTGGGATTTAAAACTCCTCCATTCTTTATGCTTCAAATTTATTTGCATTCAGAAAAAGAGATAAGAAAACTGCACACAGGTATATTGCCTGACACGGTTTTATTGATTATAGAATGATTGGGGTTGACTTCCAAACGGATAAGTAGTTTGTAGTTTTAACTTCCGTGTTAAATTGTTCTGGACCTATACAGTTTCTATATCTGTGGTAAACTCATCGTTATTCAAGAGGAGACTATAGAAGTATTGTGTTGAGCAACAAGTGATTGTACAGTTTTACGTGATTAATAGTCCTGTACCCTTCACTTATTCTGTGTTTAGAAAAAAAAATCGCTCATCACAAGGAAATTATTTAGGGTTTATTTGTGTATGTAAGAAGAAAAAATAGTCATTTTGATGCAGTGACTTTCCTGTAGTGCAGAAATCAGTTTTTCTCCATCAAATTTATTTGTTCCACATTTTTAAATTAGCTGGTTGAACATGAGTTACTGTTTTGTTTTTCTAGATGATTGATCAAATATTTCTTACAGTCTTTGTTTTACACAGAAAGCGATCTGTTTTATTAATACATTGTGGTGTATACTAGATGAAGTATAGGTTTGAATTCACTGCTGAGGTGTGTACCGCTATGTGAAAGTCTTGCTCAAAAGGAAGTTAAGGATCAGGTGAATTGTGTATTACATGTACTTATCTGGACAAGTCATTCTTATTGTGTGCTTACCATGATGGTGGATATATGTTTCCAAGACAATTAAGCAGTTTTCGTAATTTAGTGAGGCAAAATTTATAGCATTATCTGGTATACCTGGAGGTACAATGTACTTATATGGTACTGAGGATTTAAGCCGCTGGGGATATCTTGCCTCTATGATTTAATTTAACGGATGCTTATTAATCAGTTTGCTATAGCAAGGTTTTTGTGATTGAAACCTTAATTGGCAGGGAATTCTACCTTATCATTACATATTTTGCTTTCTGTATTGCTATTTCAACATACAGATTTTTTTCTTTTCGGAAAACAAGGAAACAGTGAGTGGACAAAGGTTAATTACTACTGGTACATGGGAGCTATAATCACTGCTCAAGATCTGATTTCAGCAGCAGAGGAGTTAATTCCTCAATAACTAGGAAGGAATTGTATAAGTGTTGGAACAAATTTTTTCGTTTCCTTGTGCTTGATTGTATAAATGAATGAAGGTTTCTTGAGTGTATGAAGGTTCTAAATTATTATGGCCTATTGAAGGAGAAGTAGAATTTCTAGAGGTCTCTTGAATGTTTTGAATAATGAAGAAAGGTAGTACAAAGGAAGACGCTCTTCCTATACAGAGAAGGTGAGAACCAAGAAATACATTCTACAATACAAAATTTTAATTTTTCATTTCCTTCCTTGCAAAGATGCAAAATTGAATTTTCTAGTTTAACTTTATTGATTATTTAAGTGTTACATGAGGTCCAAGGTTGTTAAAATTTGAGTTTTGTAAAATTGAATACTTTAAAAATATATGTATTTGACTGTTTGTTATAATTAAACTATTTTTGATAGATTCAATTTAATATAAAATAGGTCATGGAATGCATACATGTATAGTACATGTACTCTATTTATGTCAATATATTTTAAAGAAGACATTGTCTTGATTGACTGTAACATATGACATACTTGCTCTGCATTTATGCCTGTTAAATCATAGATCCACTGTATAGGTAAATGTTTGTACCTAAATGTTAGTGTGCAAACATGCAATCTGTAAATATGAATAATTTTTTTTTGAAAAATTATTATACTTACAAATTATCGACCAGTGTAATTAAATGAAACTTGTCATGAGAATTTGTTTAGTTAAGATAAAACATATTTTGAAAAAAAAAATCTATTTTGAAGTTGATCTACCAGTGTTAATTTTCTGTGTGTTGACATTGTAGATGGTTTCATCCCCACATTTCGGGTGTGAAGGCTGAAGAATTATTAAAGGAGCGGGGTTATGATGGTAGCTTTCTGGCCAGACACAGTACCAGTAGTCCTAGTGACTTCACGCTCTCTGTAAGGTAAGAATCGGAAAGGGAATATAACTATGGTGTGGTCATTAATGTACAATAGAACTTGTATAATCTGGACACCACTGGTTCCAAAGAAATTGACAACATTCCAGATTAGACAAGTTTCACTGTATATTTTATCGTACTAGTCCTTGTTACTTCCTGTTATTACTATACTAGGTATAAGACTAAAAAAAAGTAAATTAGCTTGTAATTTTCACTGAATTTTCATCATGTAAACAGAGCTGTACATAATTATTTATACCGGTAGATAAAGACTCCAAGTTGTAATTTGAATGGCAGTTTGTCTTCCCAGGAGCTTGCCAAAAGCATTGTTGGTTAAGAGTTGGGTCATTCATAGTTTTTTTCCTTTCCAAGTTTAGCATCCAAGGTTAGAGCAAAAATTTCTAGTAATTACGTCAGAATCAACCCCTTAACATAGGGAAAAAAACTTGGAATGGCCTGGAATATGAGAAGAGACCATGTTTACTTTAGGATGTCAAATGTGTTAGTATTTGTAACATATGTCCAACATGGTGAATGTCTTGTCTAAAGTGTTGGTAAGTGAAACATCCCATGACAAGCATTGAACGGTCACTGGTAGGTTGTATCCTGTAGTGTGAAGAGCCCCATTAGATTTGTTTCCTTTTGGCGGTGTTGTTAGTTCAATGTTTAGGGGCCTGTATCAGTCACAAACTAGACCCCTAACAGAAGTACTTAGGAAGAAATAAGAATATTAGAGTCTTCAGTGGATGTATAATGTGTCCTAAAATTAGGCACTGCAATTTCCTTGTTGATAGACATTTATTGTTAAATTATATGCACCCCTAATAAGAACTGTTAACTTAGGATGAAAAAAAGAGTTTATCAGATTGTCTCTGTAACTGGAAACAATTTTTTTTGGCAGGCAAAATCCTAATTTAGTCAATATCCTATAAGCCCAGGAGCAAATTTATAGGTACAAACCAGTAGAGCTGCAGTCTCACCAGAGATTTCTTCTGTCTCTGTAAATATCTGAAGTGTTTTATTTGACGCATAAATGCATAATTTATCTAGTGACATTTCTGGGAAATCATCAAATTTTAAATCGTAGATACAATATGACCTAATAATGTTTATCAGGGTACATGTAAAGCCAGATACCAACATTTATCCTTTTCTGCTTCATAGAAAAATCATACTGTCTAAACTTGATAATGTCAACATGGTGATTTTTTAGTGTGCAGGATATCAAGGATAAACTTAATAGCAAGGTTTATATCAAGGTTTATATAAGTAATACAGTCCACCTTGTATTTGATATATAGGTGTTTGAGATAACTGTGTTTGCCTTCAGCAATAAAAAGACAGGCCATTACACTGGAGGGGAGAATGTTCTGCAAAGAGGAGACTTGAGTTTTCTTACTTCCTTGTGCAAAAACTCGTGTAGGCTAAAAAAAATTGTTTGGAAATATTCCAAGTAATGTCAGAAAATCAGTACTTAGAGGGTCATCTCACCAAGATTTGAACAACATTTTGACCAGTTAAATTTACAATTTCACTTGAGAATAACTATGTGAAATTGATTACCATTCTTCCTCTTTAACTCTAGTGCAATAAGCATATTCTTTATGTGAAACTTATATGTATGAAAAAATATTATTTTAGTCCCTGGTTTTGAGATTATTTTCTCATCACACTTATAAACATATATTGGTCATTTTAAAACTCTTCCAGACATGAAACACTTTTAATCCAAGAAGATTTGAATTCACCCACTTGCTTTGAGTGCAATAGTGGTGAAAAGGGGGGGAGGGGTTCCCAGTATACAGTACATTATGTGAATCCCACAGCCCTTTAATATAACAAATGCACCTGTAAGATCCATGTGGTGAATATCTGTTAATGATGAAAGAAATTTTTCAGTGTCTATTAACAAAAGATTTCTGTTATCCTTCATTAAACATTTATATGTATTCAAAAAAAAATTGTGAAGAATTTAATCTTTTGAAGACCCCCTGCCCTGTTATCATTAAAACATGTTAAAGAAAATGATAGACAGACATTCACCAGCATAATGCTCATACCAGACTTATAAAGAGGTCACAGTCTTGTCTGAAAGGTCAACAGTCTGAATGTTTTTGTTTTTGACCATTTACAAGAGAAGGGACAAAGTGCAGTGCTAGACTATAAGAATAAGGTTATATTTTAGATTAGCTGATAGACAGAACAAATGGTTGAACATATGAGTGTTTTGGTTAGTTTGGTTAGCTGGAATAGTTAATATTTTCTGTGACATAGCTGTTTAATGGAATTGAAATAAGATCTTGATCTCCATATTTTATCATTTTATGGCATTTTATTTGTAAGGAGAAGGCTGATATACACACAGGGTTATAGGAATGTTCTAAAAATATTAAATTACATAATCACCAAAAAAGAAAATTATTGTGCTGGCAGAATTATAAATGGCAATTCAAGCATTCAAATTTAGAACTTTAAATGCAAATATATTAAAGGAATCAAAAATCAATAACAATTTCACCACTATATACATGCAAAATACATGATTTCTTATATTTTATTCAGGAGGAAGTCGGAGGTGACCCACATTAAGATCCAGAACAATGGGGAGTTCTACGACCTGTATGGGGGTGAGAAGTTTGCCACTCTGGCAGAGTTGGTGCAGTATTATATGGAGAATCAGGGACAGTTAAAAGAGAGAAATGGGGAGGTCATAGAGCTCAAATATCCCCCTAGAACTCAGAGGACCCCACCACTGAAAGGTCAGCAAGAAATAGCGAGTCCATTCAGGGAATGTTAATGTTACTGGATTTTGTACATTCATAAAAATGATGTTGATCTAAAAATGGAGTCAGTTTCATGCCATTTTAAAATACATATATTGTGCTTGTTGACAACTTGGGTTTAAGGTCAGTATGTTTGAGATTGTAAATGATATGTTTCTTGCAATTCGTCCATTGTTTGAAAATAAATATTCAGATTTCATTCATTTTAGATGGTTCCATGGTCATATATCTGGGAAAGAAGCAGAGAAGGTGCTGATGGAGAAAGGAAAGAACGGTAGCTACTTAGTGAGGGAGAGCCAGAGTAAACCGGGGGATTTTGTCTTGTCTGTGCGGACAGACGATAAAGTGACTCATGTCATGATCTGCTTCCACGATAAAGTGAGCATCAGTTCTGTAAAAATGCTGTCAAAATCCTTATTTACAAAGTAGTAACTTTCCTTTTATGGAATAAATTCAATACTAGAGAGACAAATAATATGGTTGGGAATGGAAAAATTACAGTATACATGTAGTTTTTCAGTTTTACACAGTTACATATATCCCAGTAAATATTACCAGTAATTGATTGTCATTGAATAGGTGTGTTATTGCAATTTTTATTTTGATTTTTTTTTTAAATCATGTTTTGTTTTTGTGTAAAAGGATGAAACTTATGATGTCGGGGGTGGAGAGAAATTCAAAAGCCTGACAGATCTTGTGGAGCATTACAAAAAGAACCCCATGGTGGAAAAACTGGGAACTGTGGTTCATTTAAAAATGGTAATTATGAAAGAAATGGACAAGCAATTTGGCCAATTATGCTTTAAATAAACATATTTAAAAGCTGAATGAGAATAATAAATATTGGTTAAGTGTCTAAACAGGACAAAGGTTTGTAAAATTCAGGAATTTGATACTTTGCATGATTATAAATTAATTGGCTTAAAATTTATTTAGTACCAATTGTGCACAATGCACATTCTAATTTAAAAGATAATTCCATTCCTTGAACGAGAATAGTTTTAAGATAGTTTGATGACTTTTATTTGAGGACCTATATGTTTTAAACATTCATCAGGAAACACATTAAGTGTCAGATTTAGTTGTTCAGGTTTTACAGAACATAGAGGTCTATTTCAGTCCATATTTTGTAGAAATTGATTTTATGATATTAAGAGAAAATTGATAGCTAGGCTTAAAATCTCAAATATTGTTTAAAATGGGGAAACCGTTCATCATTTTATATTCTGAAAGTCTTGGCTTGTCTCTATGAAACTTCTGAGTTTTATGATAAAAATGTTAGTATGGTATAAAAAGCATATTTAAGTTTTAAATACTTAGGACCTGTTTTCCCCGTGGATTTTGTAAATTCAAGTGTGAAAAAGAAATACTTGTTGATAGTGAATCATTTTGTGATGGTTTTCCTGCTTACAAGTGCTTATGTAATAAACCCTGAGTATTCCTATCTAGATATAGTAAGTCAAGACAGTTTCATATCAGTGTAATTATACTGGCTGTGTGGTATAACTTTTCCATGTGCTAGTCAGTCATTTCCTTTTCAGAAGTCAATGATCAATTTTGTTTTCTCTGATTATCTAAAGTGATTCATTTAGACATTAGAAAATGTGGCTATAACCAGTAGGACCAATAGAAAATCCTATTGTATTAATCAACATCCTTGATAGCTTGTCTCTCTTTATATACTGGTAATACATGTACCTAACTTTCTACATACGTTGTAGTATACAGAGGATATATGAAGTGTGAATATACGTATAGTATACAGTAGTGTTGTACCGATAATCAGAAAACATCGATTGTCAACGAAAAAATGCTACCGATTCCGATGATCGATTATTGTTTTTCATAATCGATCATCGGAAACATACTAATTAATATAATATATTATGTGTTAATTATCATTTATCAACAAATTATACAAGAACATCTTTTTTCTTGGTTTCTAATTTATTTATTAGTTGGAATCTCCAGGTTATTTTAATGCTAACAGTACCTGGTCTATGATTCATATGGACAGGCATCACACCATTCACCATACTTGTGTGTTACAAAGCAAACTAGCACAAAGCAGAGGTGATTAAGAACCAAAAGGTGCATTATATAGAAAGTGGAAAAGAAGATAAAAAACATCCAAAACAATATATTTCATATTTATATATCTGCGACAAAGAATAATATGAATTCATTGTTATAGTCTGCTTTTATATACAAAACTATGACATCCGATTATAATCGGTAAAATCGCATCGGAAGCAGTAACCGATTCCAACTGATGATCGATTATGAAAATTAACCGATGTCCCATCACTACTATACAGATATAGTGCACAACTTGCTTTAATTTTCTGCCGGAAGATTCCTTAAGACCCACACGATCCTTTGGATGATGGTCAAACCTCAGTTCTCCAAAACAATTAAAGGACACCCCATTTTCAAAGAATACATTCATGAGTAGATAGATATAAATTCTGATAAAAAATTTTTTATTACATGTCTTGACAAAAATCTGAAAGTGAATTTTCAATCAAATTTATCAATAACACATCTTTACACGAACTAGTACCACTAGTCATTGATCAGAGTATGTACAAGAAAATTTATATCAATAAGAATTCAATTTTTCAAACATTAAAAAAAATAAAGTAAATAAGTGTAAAATTAAATGTTAAATAGAGTATGATTTGGTTTTTCTTGAAGGAAAAAAAATATTGCCCACTCTGGGGACCAAACATGACTGTCTGGAGTGTGAATGATAGATGGCCTACAAACTGGGCCATTGCATCCACTAAGTAAAACACATCTTCAACAGAATCATTTTCTTCTCCTCTTATTATTAATTCATTACTTTTAATGTACGACAAATAGCAGACTAATGACAATAGTAGTGTGTTTTGGTCATTATAGCAAAGGAATAGATACCTAGTGTACCTGTCTTGTATTCTCAGACAATATATCCTACATGTATATGACCAGTATATCAGAATCAGGCATAAATCTTTTTGTATGAATGATATTAGCTGTCATTTTGTCAGTTGTAGTAAAACTTATTTTCCTTTGGCTTTTTAGCTCAGGGAAGCACATCAGAATTTATAGAATATCAGAATATCTTTTATAAAACTCTGAATCTATTTTCTTTTTTCTCACCTCAGCCTTTCAATGCCACAAGAATATCTGCATCAGGATTAGAAAACCAGTCTCGGCAGCTAGAGAAGGAAAAGGACAGTACAAACAATAAAAGAAAAGGGCAGGTTCTGGGTATGAGTTCGAGGTAGGGAAAGCAGAATTATACGGATAAAATGACATTTCTAAATTATAAGAAATAGCCATGCATTGTTGATGTCATACAGCTTTAAAGGTAGCAGACTTTATTAATATCAGCCTTTTTACATGATTTTACACTCGAGCTCTGAGTCATGCATCCTTGTTCTTTTTATGAGGTTTGCTTATTAAATTGATACAAATCTTGAAAAATTGAGTATTTTCACAATTTATATATAATATTTGCATGCAATTTTGGGAAATACTATTGATGCAGGAAGATTTTTTTCTAAAAGCAATTGAAGATAGTATTGAGATGCAAATGAATTAATGATAATTAGTCATTGATATTTATCCATTCATTAGCCTTATTATGTTTCCTTGGCAAACTTTAAAATGTAAGCATGATTTGATTTTTCAGCAATTACAACAGATGGAAGTGCGCCATTTATACAGCAGGAAGGAGGGACAGAGGATAGAAAACAAACCCAGAAACAGATACAAAAACATCTTGCCATGTAAGGCTGGCTTTGTCATGTTGAAGGGGATCAAAATCTTACAGACAGACTTAAAATTTTAAATGAATTTTGCATTTGGCTAAAAATATATTGCCAAGAAAATAAAAAACATATCCTTTTAGCACTTTTTGACATTTGGGGTAGGGGGGGGTTAAGGTTATTGGGAAAATTTTTGTTGAGTAACTGTATTTTGCTTGTACTTGTGTATAATAGAAACTTTTGAAACCCAGTTTAATATCAAAGCATGAAAATTTTACCACTGATGCAGCAGTCTAATAGTAGAATGAATTCACTCAGTAAAATTCTTCTCTTTTTCAGTTGATCACACAAGGGTTGTCTTAAAGGATGGAGACCCAAATGTCATAGGATCTGATTACATTAATGCCAACTTCATCACAGTAAGATAAGCTTAGTAGATCCAATTCTGAAAACATGTACCAATACAAGTTTCATAACCTACTATGCTCATTACTTCTCTCCCAAATTTTAGTGTGAATCACTGTTTATTTCCATCCAGAAATTACCAGATCAAAACAAAACAGTATAAATTGTTTTATTCTTTAACTCATTTTAGCCTTACTGTGATGAAGTTGGCATTAATGTAATCAGATCCTATGACATTTGGGTCTCCATCCTTTAAGACAACCCTTGTGTGATCAACTGAAAAAGAGAAGAATTTTTATTGAGTCAATTCATTCTACTATTAGACTGCTGCATCAGTGGTAAAATTTTCATGCTTTGATATTAAACTGGGTTTCAAAAGTTTCTATTATACACAAGTACAAGCAAAATACAGTTACTCAACAAAAATTTTCCCAGAACCTTAACCCCCCCCTACCCCAAATGTCAAAAAGTGCTAAAAGGATATGTTTTTTATTTTCTTGGCAATATATTTTTAGCCAAATGCAAAATTCATCAAAATTTTAAGTCTGTCTGTAAGATTTTGATCCCCTTCAACATGACAAAGCCAGCCTTACATGGCAAGATGTTTTTGTATCTGTTTCTGGGTTTGTTTTCTATCCTCTGTCCCTCCTTCCTGCTGTATAAATGGCGCACTTCCATCTGTTGTAATTGCTGAAAAATCAAATCATGCTTACATTTTAAAGTTTGCCAAGGAAACATAATAAGGCTAATGAATGGATAAATATCAATGACTAATTATCATTAATTCATTTGCATCTCAATACTATCTTCAATTGCTTTTAGAAAAAAATCTTCCTGCATCAATAGTATTTCCCAAAATTGCATGCAAATATTATATATAAATTGTGAAAATACTCAATTTTTCAAGATTTGTATCAATTTAATAAGCAAACCTCATAAAAAGAACAAGGATGCATGACTCAGAGCTCGAGTGTAAAATCATGTAAAAAGGCTGATATTAATAAAGTCTGCTACCTTTAAAGCTGTATGACATCAACAATGCATGGCTATTTCTTATAATTTAGAAATGTCCATTTATCCGTATAATTCTGCTTTCCCTACCTCGAACTCATCCCAGAAGCCTCCTTTACTTTTATTGTTTGTACTGTCCTTTTCCTTCTCTAGCTGCCGGACTCGGTTTTCTAATCCTGATGCAGATATTCTTGTGGCATTGAAAGGCTGAGGTAGAAAAAAGAAAATAGATTCAGAGTTTTATAAAAGATATTCTGATATTCTTCTAAACTCTGATGTATTCCCTAGCTAAAAAGCCAAAAGGAAAATAAGTTTTACTACAACTGACAAAATGACAGCTAATATCATTCATACAAAAAGATTTATGCCTGATTCTGATATACTGGTCATATACATGTAGGATATATTGTCTGAGAATACAAGACAGGTACACTAGGTATCTATTCCTTTGCTATAATGACCAAAACACACTACTATTGTCATTAGTCTGCTATTTGTCGTACATTAAAAGTAATGAATTAATAATAAGAGGAGAAGAAAATGATTCTGTTGAAGATGTGTTTTACTTAGTGGATGCAATGGCCCAGTTTGTAGGCCATCTATCATTCACACTCCAGACAGTCATGTTTGGTCCCCAGAGTGGGCAATATTTTTTTTCCTTCAATAATGTATCATACTCTATTTAACATTTAATTTTACACTTATTTACTTTATTTTTTTTAATGTTTGACAAATTGAATTCTTCTTGATATAAATTTTCTTGTACATACTCTGATCAATGACTAGTGGTACTAGTTCGTGTAAAGATGTGTTATTGATAAATTTGATTGAAAATTCACTTTCAGATTTTTGTCAAGACATGTAATAAAAAATTTTTTATCAGAATTTATATCTATCTACTCATGAATGTATTCTTTGAAAATGGGGTGTCCTTTAATTGTTTTGGAGAACTGAGGTTTTCACCATCGCTATTGAAAGGATCGTGTGGGTCTTAAGGAATCTTCCGGCAGAAAATTAAAGCAAGTTGTGCACTATATCTGTATAGTAGTGATGGGACATCGGTTCATTTTCATAATCGATCATCGGTTGGAATCGGTTACTGCTTCCGATGCGATTTTACCGATTATAATCGGATTCCTTAGTTTTGTATTTAAAAGCAGACAATAACAAGGAATTCATATTATTTCTTAAACGTGAATATATAAATACATGTATGTAATATATTGTTTTCTTTGTTATTTAGCTTCTTTTACACGTTCTATATATGCACCTTTTGGTTCTTAATCACCTCTGCTTTGTGCTAGTTGGCTTTGCTTTGTAACACATAAGTATGGTGAATGGTGTGATGCCTGTCCATATGAATCATTGACCAGGCACTGTTAGCATAAAAATAAACCTGGAGATTCCAACTTTTGTATAAATCAGAAAGCAAGAAAAAAGATGTACTTCATAATTTGTTGATAAATGATAATTAACACATAATATATTAATTAGTGTGTTTCAGATGATCGATTATGAAAAACAATAATCGATCATCGGAATCGATAGCATTTTTTGATTTGTGTTCCTATTATCGGTACAACACTACTGTATAGTATACGTATATTCACACTTCATATATCCTCTGTATACTACAACGTATGTAGAAAGTTAGGTACATGTATTACCAGTATATAAAGAGAGACAAGCTATCAAGGATGTTGATTAATACAATAGGATTTTCTATTGGTCCTACTGGTTATAGCCACATTTTCTAATGTCTAAATGAATCACAGATAATCAGAGAAAACAAAATTGATCATTGACTTCTGAAAAGGAAATGACTGACTAGCACATGGAAAAGTTATACCACACAGCCAGTATAATTACACTGATATGAAACTGTCTTGACTTACTATATCTAGATAGGAATACTCAGGGTTTATTACATAAGCACTTGTAAGCAGGAAAACCATCACAAAATGATTCACTATCAACAAGTATTTCTTTTTCACACTTGAATTTACAAAATCCACGGGGAAAACAGGTCCTAAGTATTTAAAACTTAAATATGCTTTTTATACCATACTAACATTTTTATCATAAAACTCAGAAGTTTCATAGAGACAAGCCAAGACTTTCAGAATATAAAATGATGAACGGTTTCCCCATTTTAAACAATATTTGAGATTTTAAGCCTAGCTATCATTTTTCTCTTAATATCATAAAATCAATTTCTACAAAATATGGACTGAAATAGACCTCTATGTTCTGTAAAACCTGAACAACTAAATCTGACACTTAATGTGTTTCCTGATGAATGTTTAAAACATATAGGTCCTCAAATAAAAGTCATCAAACTATCTTAAAACTATTCTCGTTCAAGGAATGGAATTATCTTTTAAATTAGAATGTGCATTGTGCACAATTGGTACTCAATAAATTTTAAGCCAATTAATTTATAATCATGCAAAGTATCAAATTCCTGAATTTTACAAACCTTTGTCCTGTTTAGACACTTAACCAATATTTATTATTCTCATTCAGCTTTTAAATATGTTTATTTAAAGCATAATTGGCCAAATTGCTTGTCCATTTCTTTCATAATTACCATTTTTAAATGAACCACAGTTCCCAGTTTTTCCACCATGGGGTTCTTTTTGTAATGCTCCACAAGATCTGTCAGGCTTTTGAATTTCTTCACCCCCTCCATCATAAGTTTCATCCTTTTACACAAAAACAAAACATGATTTAAAAAAAAAATCAAAATAAAAATTGCAATAACACACCTATTCAATGACAATCAATTACTGGTAATATTTACTGGGATATACTTAACTGTGTAAAACTGAAAAACTACATGTATACTGTAATTTTTCCATTCCCAACCATATTATTTGTCTCTCTAGTATTGAATTTATTCCATAAAAGGAAAGTTACTACTTTGTAAATAAGGATTTTGACAGCATTTTTCAGCAGAACTGATGCTCACTTTATCGTGGAAGCAGATCATGACATGAGTCACTTTATTGTCTGTCCGCACAGACAAGACAAAATCCCCCGGTTTACTCTGGCTCTCCCTCACTAAGTAGCTACCGTTCTTTCCTTTCTCCATCAGCACCTTCTCTGCTTCTTTCCCAGATATACTACCATGGAACCATCTAAAATGAATGAAATTGGAATATTTATTTTCAAACAATGGACGAATTGCAAGAAACATATCATTTACAATCTCAAACATACTGACCTTAAACCCAAGTTGTCAACAAGCACAATATATGTATTTTAAAATGGCATGAAACTGACTCCATTTTTAGATCAACATCATTTTTATGAATGTACAAAATCCAGTAACATTAACATTCCCTGAATGGACTCGCTATTTCTTGCTGACCTTTCAGTGGTGGGGTCCTCTGAGTTTGAGGGATGTTTAGACTGTATGACCTCCCCATTTCTCTCTTTTAACTGTCCCTGATTCTCCATATAATACTGCACCAACTCTGCCAGGGTGGCGAACTTCTCACCCCCATACAGGTCGTAGAACTCCCCATTGTTCTGGATCTTAATGTGGGTAACATAGGATTTCCTCCTGAATAAAATATAAGAAATCATGTATTTTGCATGTATATAGCAGTGAAATTGTTATTGATTTTTGATTCCTTTAATATATTTGCATTTTGCCAAAGTTCTTTTGGTGATTATGTAATTTAATATTTTTAGAACATTCCTATAACCCTGTGTGTATATCAGCCTTCTCCTTACAAATAAAATGCCATAAAATGATAAAATATGGAGATCAAGATCTTATTTCAATTCCATTAAACAGCTATGTCACAGAAGATATTAACTATTCCAGCTAACCAAACTAACCAAAACACTCATATGTTCAACCATTTGTTCTGTCTATCAGCTAATCTAAAATATAACCTTATTCTTATAGTCTAGCACTGCACTTTGTCCCTTCTCTTGTAAATGGTCAAAAACAAAAACATTCAGATTGTTGACCTTTCAGACAAGACTGTGACCTCTTTATAAGTCTGGTATGAGCATTATGCTGGTGAATGTCTGTCTATCATTTTCTTTAACATGTTTTAATGATAACAGGGCAGGGGGTCTTCAAAAGATTAAATTCTTCACAATTTTTTTTTGAATACATATAAATGTTTAATGAAGGATAACAGAAATCTTTTGTTAATAGACACTGAAAAATTTCTTTCATCATTAACAGATATTCACCACATGGATCTTACAGGTGCATTTGTTATATTAAAGGGCTGTGGGATTCACATAATGTACTGTATCTGGGAACCCCCCCCCCCTTTTCACCACTATTGCACTCAAAGCAAGTGGGTGAATTCAAATCTTCTTGGATTAAAAGTGTTTCATGTCTGGAAGAGTTTTAAAATGACCAATATATGTTTATAAGTGTGATGAGAAAATAATCTCAAAACCAGGGACTAAAATAATATTTTTTCATACATATAAGTTTCATATAAAGAATATGCTTATTGCACTAGAGTTAAAGAGGAAGTATGGTAATCAATTTCACATAGTTATTCTCAAGTGAAATTGTAAATTTAACTGGTCAAAATGTTGTTCAAATCTTGGTGAGATGACCCTCTAAGTACTGATTTTCTGACATTACTTGGAATATTTCCAAACAATTTTTTTTAGCCTACACGAGTTTTTGCACAAGGAAGTAAGAAAACTCAAGTCTCCTCTTTTGCAGAAACATTCTCCCCTCCAGGGTGTAATGGCCTGTCTTTTTATTGCTGAAGGCAAACACAGTTATCTCAAACACCTATATATCAAATACAAGGTGGACTGTATTACTTATATAAACCTTGATATAAACCTTGCTATTAAGTTTATCCTTGATATCCTGCACACTAAAAAATCACCATGTTGACATTATCAAGTTTAGACAGTATGATTTTTCTATGAAGCAGAAAAAGGATAAATGTTGGTATCTGGCTTTACATGTACCCTGATAAACATTATTAGGTCATATTGTATCTACGATTTAAAATTTGATGATTTCCCAGAAATGTCACTAGATAAATTATGCATTTATGCGTCAAATAAAACACTTCAGATATTTACAGAGACAGAAGAAATCTCTGGTGAGACTGCAGCTCTACTGGTTTGTACCTATAAATTTGCTCCTGGGCTTATAGGATATTGACTAAATTAGGATTTTGCCTGCCAAAAAAAATTGTTTCCAGTTACAGAGACAATCTGATAAACTCTTTTTTTCATCCTAAGTTAACAGTTCTTATTAGGGGTGCATATAATTTAACAATAAATGTCTATCAACAAGGAAATTGCAGTGCCTAATTTTAGGACACATTATACATCCACTGAAGACTCTAATATTCTTATTTCTTCCTAAGTACTTCTGTTCAGGGGTCTAAGTTTGTGACTGATACAGGCCCCTAAACATTGAACTAACAACACCGCCAAAAGGAAACAAATCTAATGGAGCTCTTCACACTACAGGATACAACCTACCAGTGACCGTTCAATGCTTGTCATGGGATGTTTCACTTACCAACACTTTAGACAAGACATTCACCATGTTGGACATATGTTACAAATACTAACACATTTGACATCCTAAAGTAAACATGGTCTCTTCTCATATTCCAGGCCATTCCAAGTTTTTTTCCCTATGTTAAGGGGTTGATTCTGACGTAATTACTAGAAATTTTTGCTCTAACCTTGGATGCTAAACTTGGAAAGGAAAAACTATGAATGACCCAACTCTTAACCAACAATGCTTTTGGCAAGCTCCTGGGAAGACAAACTGCCATTCAAATTACAACTTGGAGTCTTTATCTACCGGTATAAATAATTATGTACAGCTCTGTTTACATGATGAAAATTCAGTGAAAATTACAAGCTAATTTACTTTTTTTTTAGTCTTATACCTAGTATAGTAATAACAGGAAGTAACAAGGACTAGTACGATAAAATATACAGTGAAACTTGTCTAATCTGGAATGTTGTCAATTTCTTTGGAACCAGTGGTGTCCAGATTATACAAGTTCTATTGTACATTAATGACCACACCATAGTTATATTCCCTTTTCCGATTCTTACCTTACAGAGAGCGTGAAGTCACTAGGACTACTGGTACTGTGTCTGGCCAGAAAGCTACCATCATAACCCCGCTCCTTTAATAATTCTTCAGCCTTCCCACCCGAACTGTGGGGATGAAACCATCTACAATGTCAACACACAGAAAATTAACACTGGTAGATCAACTTCAAAATAGATTTTTTCAAAATATGTTTTATCTTAACTAAACAAATTCTCATGACAAGTTTCATTTAATTACACTGGTCGATAATTTGTAAGTATAATAATTTTTCAAAAAAAAATTATTCATATTTACAGATTGCATGTTTGCACACTAACATTTAGGTACAAACATTTACCTATACAGTGGATCTATGATTTAACAGGCATAAATGCAGAGCAAGTATGTCATATGTTACAGTCAATCAAGACAATGTCTTCTTTAAAATATATTGACATAAATAGAGTACATGTACTATACATGTATGCATTCCATGACCTATTTTATATTAAATTGAATCTATCAAAAATAGTTTAATTATAACAAACAGTCAAATACATATATTTTTAAAGTATTCAATTTTACAAAACTCAAATTTTAACAACCTTGGACCGCATGTAACACTTAAATAATCACTAAAGTTAAACTAGAAAATTCAATTTTGCATCTTTGCAAGGAAGGAAATGAAAAATTAAAATTTTGTATTGTAGAATGTATTTCTTGGTTCTCACCTTCTCTGTATAGGAAGAGCGTCTTCCTTTGTACTACCTTTCTTCATTATTCAAAACATTCAAGAGACCTCTAGAAATTCTACTTCTCCTTCAATAGGCCATAATAATTTAGAACCTTCATACACTCAAGAAACCTTCATTCATTTATACAATCAAGCACAAGGAAACGAAAAAATTTGTTCCAACACTTATACAATTCCTTCCTAGTTATTGAGGAATTAACTCCTCTGCTGCTGAAATCAGATCTTGAGCAGTGATTATAGCTCCCATGTACCAGTAGTAATTAACCTTTGTCCACTCACTGTTTCCTTGTTTTCCGAAAAGAAAAAAATCTGTATGTTGAAATAGCAATACAGAAAGCAAAATATGTAATGATAAGGTAGAATTCCCTGCCAATTAAGGTTTCAATCACAAAAACCTTGCTATAGCAAACTGATTAATAAGCATCCGTTAAATTAAATCATAGAGGCAAGATATCCCCAGCGGCTTAAATCCTCAGTACCATATAAGTACATTGTACCTCCAGGTATACCAGATAATGCTATAAATTTTGCCTCACTAAATTACGAAACTGCTTAATTGTCTTGGAAACATATATCCACCATCATGGTAAGCACACAATAAGAATGACTTGTCCAGATAAGTACATGTAATACACAATTCACCTGATCCTTAACTTCCTTTTGAGCAAGACTTTCACATAGCGGTACACACTCAGCAGTGAATTCAAACCTATACTTCATCTAGTATACACCACAATGTATTAATAAAACAGATCGCTTTCTGTGTAAAACAAAGACTGTAAGAAATATTTGATCAATCATCTAGAAAAACAAAACAGTAACTCATGTCAACCAGCTAATTTAAAAATGTGGAACAAATAAATTTGATGGAGAAAAACTGATTTTCTGCACTACAGGAAAGTCACTGCATCAAAATGACTATTTTTTCTTCTTACATACACAAATAAACCCTAAATAATTTCCTTGTGATGAGCGATTTTTTTTTCTAAACACAGAATAAGTGAAGGGTACAGGACTATTAATCACGTAAAACTGTACAATCACTTGTTGCTCAACACAATACTTCTATAGTCTCCTCTTGAATAACGATGAGTTTACCACAGATATAGAAACTGTATAGGTCCAGAACAATTTAACACGGAAGTTAAAACTACAAACTACTTATCCGTTTGGAAGTCAACCCCAATCATTCTATAATCAATAAAACCGTGTCAGGCAATATACCTGTGTGCAGTTTTCTTATCTCTTTTTCTGAATGCAAATAAATTTGAAGCATAAAGAATGGAGGAGTTTTAAATCCCAGCTGTCTGACTTACTATATAAATGATTTGTTTTAATGCCTGGTCTATATATATGTAAAGACAAATGCAACTACAAGGAAAATGTAACATTACATGATTTTCAGTTTTAAAATTTTTTAAATTTTTGATAGATAGATAAAGTAATGAATTACAATAAAGTAATAAATAAAATTTCTTCCTAAAATAAAATCAATATTTCTTTGAATCAACACCCATAAAAGGTTAATTCAGCTTACATGTATTATAGCTGCTAGAGCATCACCTTAAGAAACTGGGGCTTTAATACAAGTACTGACGTTATATAACAAAAGAACAGCTAGCGAAAATTTTAAAAAGTCTACATTTATAAATGTAATTCAAAGATACATTAAGAGCTATTAAATTTGTACACTGTCCAAACATTTTTTTTTAGTTTTGAGGGCAGCCAATTATATTTCTTCTTTCACTTTCTGCAATGTTCAGTAAATGATCTGCGTAATTATCGTACATTTAAGGATTTCTTTTAAAGAGATCATAATTGTCAAAACCTTTAGTAAGTTGCTGGAAATTAAACAACTGAATGCCTTTAGAATGCCCTTTGTTTAAAATAACCTGTAAAAAGACATACTTTTACATGAATGACCTGGTGACCCAAAAACGGAAGATTTCTCCAGGTACATATGTACATTTTTTAGCAACACAAAATTGTGACACATTTTTTTTCATTATTTGGAAATCTAATCAAATTAATGGACATAGATATATATATATATATATATATATATTAAGTAAAAAACAAATAAAATGTTTGATTTAATTTGATATAAATACTGCATGCAGCAAGACTTTTTCCCCTTCTCCCATTAACAGAAAGCATATTGCAACACAAGGATCACATGTGGCATCTTATGTTCCTTCCTTCTTAAATTTTACATTTAATGAATATATAACATGTAAGACTGATATGCAAATGTGCTTAGAATATCTTACATGCAGTTACACTATGTTCATGCAAGTTGGTTTACAATGGTGTTCAAGAAGAAAACAGTTGTGACTGCAGAACAGATCAGAATAAAACACAAGAGACAACTACTATTCTACATTGTGAGCAGTCCTCATTCCTTTGTATCGATTGCAGACAGAAAGAATTTCTAAAGTTGTATAAGGCAAGCAGTGAAAAATACATAGATTGATAAGCAGTTTAAGAAACAGATCTAGCTCTCTTCTCATTGGTGGACTTGCCTTCTCTGCTGACCAATCAATTTAGAGATTCTTTCCGTCTCGGCTCCTTTTGGAGGCAGAGGAACGCTTCTCCTCTCAGACATAATCGTTAAGCCCTAACGAATTACTGAGACATAACAATAATTGGGAGAAGCATCTGAAGTAGGCAAAACTTATCTCTCATTCATCACACTGAAGTTATCCTGAAGACCTAAAATGTACATATACAGGCAATTAATAGATACAGGATATGGTTTTATAAATGTGTACAACAGAACATAGTCTATACAATACATATGAGTCATTATTTCTATTTTTGTTCACATCAGCTGTTTTACATCAAGGCCAAGTCTACACTAGATTTATGTAGTAAATTTGCAACATGGTTTCATATTTAATGAATGTGGCTATCGATAAAAATTTATAAATCATAGCAAATCTTCCCTATTTGGCAAATTTAAATTCATATCCTTAGTACAAACATACATTTGTACTTATTATATTTAAATATATTATTCTGAATTATTTGACAAATTTACAAAACCCTTGCACAAACAAGATTTGATAGCTACACAAGGATACATATATACAACGTGAAGTACTTGTCTATTTGTTGGCGTATCTGACGACATGTGACAGGAATTTTATGGTACTGAAATCTACAGCTTCAACTAGCTACCACTTCATAAATTTGTCTCCATGTATAATTGAAGCTCTCCATTGGATGAGGGATTACACTACAAGATCTGTCACATACTTCAGATCAGGCAATCGTATCTCACCACTTATCTTTAGGAGTGTGTACTGATATTTACAGATACATGTACATGTTTGTCAATGTACTCACAAAGTATGCTTTTGTTAAAAGGTTCCTAAATCCCTACATTTGCTTTACATATATTCATTGTATAATTAAAAAAGTAATATATGTATATGCATGTACTATTCTAGCAGCTTTTAAAATATTCTTGTTTTAAATGCCTATAATCTAAAAAATTTGAAATTGTTATCATTAGACAAAAGTACATGTATATACATGCATCTAGTTTTCTTTCCATTCATGTACTTTATTACTCTATTTAGTTTATATGCATATAATGTCTAAAGAATCTCAGATTTCCGGACTGATGAAATCTACTAAGAATTATGATTTTAACAAAGAACCACTATTCTTTCTGAATAAAAGAAAATTCATTTGCCAAAGAGTAAGACCTATACATAATATTGATTGTAATCTAGACTGCTACAATGCCTTTATACAGAAATTATAAAAGAGGTAAAAATAAAATACACATTTCACTGTAAAATGCATCCTTTCTTTTTTCCTGACCTACTTTACATATGAGTTGACCTTCAAACAGTAATCCATCACTTCAAACACAAAGGGTTTTCATGCACTCGAGTGTCACCCCAGTAAAGATCACAAGTTTTCATTTACCTCAAATTTCCTCATGTATAGTTAGAATACAAAGCCATTCACTACATGTGGGGCATTATGTAATCATTTCTCCCGAGGACCAGGAAGTTCTGACAACTCCTTACATGTATGTGTTTACTAGAGTACCACATCCATACAAATAAAGATACGCTAAGTCTAAGGCGTCGATTAAACAAGCAACAAGTTTCTTCATATCATGTACATGTATTTTTGTTCTATTTAGTTCATTTTCCTATAAACAATGTTGAGTCAAATATCAGAATCTGAATATTTTACTTTCTGAAGTTTATTTTAAATTTGACTTTTATCGTATTATTGATCTTCATTAATCCTAATTATGGCAATCGTGTGATAAAAGTACATGTACCTTTTATAAAAGGATTTATATAAATGTGAAGAAAATTCAACTTTAAGTCTGATATTTAGAAACCAAAAAATGGATAATTATAAGTCTAAAACTGTACATTCTGGGGTGATTGCAAAGTGAAGTTTTTCAAGCTTTTGCAAATTATATATTTTTCCTCTTTCAACATGTTCTATAATATTATTCTGATATCAACCTTGACTTT
>NW_026931221.1:0-46309 GCF_032062105.1 Saccostrea cuccullata | reverse complement strand
TGGCGATCCTTTCTGTGTTTCACCATTACCACCCATCCTTTGCTGCCTAATCTGTGACAACCAATCAAGTTTCTGAGGACTGTTCTCTTTGCCACTTTGCTTATAGAAAATATTAACCTTATTCACACTACCTTCCTTCACTAAGTTGGGTAAATTCACAGTGGGGGACAAAACAGACCCCACATCACTTGAAAGGGGTACCTCAACCACAGTGTTTCTCATCAATGGAGTCGGCCTAACAGCCAATGGACTCCTCTGCAATAATTGCACACCCTCACTTATGACACTTGAGTTTTTATCCTTCAGGATAGAAAAGTCACCGAGAATTGGCCGTGCATGATCGTTCTTTATAGGACTCTGCTTGATTTCCAGTTTCCTTGGGCTCCTCAGCTCCGTCACTTTCCTAGGACTGTCCTGTAATCTCTGCCTCTTGGTGAATCTCTCAAATGACCCGCTATCCTCGCTATCGTCATCGATCAATTTTCTTTTGCAGGGTAGACGGTTTCCTTGGAATATTGACTTCTTACTATTCTTAGTGTTTTCCTCACCATTCTTGGACATATATTTTTCTGAGTCCTTTAAAGCAGATAATTTATTACCTTGAGTTTTACTGACTTGTGTCTTTCGATTACTCCTAGAGAGCCACGTTTTAATGGAGGGGGAAATCACTGAGGTGGTACCAGAATCACTTGTGACAGGTGGTTTTACACTTGAGATCAAGGTTTGGTCCATCTTCTCGGCAATTCTCTGTTCCAAATCATCAGATGATACACCTGCACAACAAAAAAGAGAAATGAAAAGGACCTGCATGGAGAATCTGCTATATCATTTACTAATTCATTCATTTTTACATATATTTTGAGAGAACAAGAGGCCCATGGGCCACAATGCTCACCAGAGTAACTTTGACCTGCTGTTCTTCACCTGATTTCCCAATTGTGATCATAGCTATTGTGACCCCTGATGTACCCCCAGGAGTCAGGATTTAAACAATTTAGAATCTACACTACCCCAGGATGCTTCCACATGTAAGTTTCAGATTTTCTGGTCCAGTGGTTTTTGAGATGATTCATTGATTGTATGCCGTTTTAAACATTCCTCTCAACACTTTTTCATTCATATGGAAATGCCACCACTTGCAGATGGAGAGCTCAAATTTTGTCCTATTACTACACTTAAGGCCATTGAGCAGTGAGGGAACGTGCCAGCACCTACTGTGACACAGGACCCCGGTTTATACGGTCTCATCCAAAGGACCTGTCTCTACATCCCACATTGGGATTTGTAACTTTGAGGTAGGGATGACTCCTTACTTTGCGACTCTAAAACAGACGCTCTAACCACTGTGCCACGCGGGCAACATGGTTCTTGAGAAGAAGATTTTTAAAGATTTTTTCTACATATTTCAATGTAAATCTCAGGGATTCCCCATCATGACCCCATCCAACCCCAATGGTTCATAATTTGAACAATTTAAAATCTACACTACCCCAGGATGCTTTCACCTAAGTCAGGGACCTATATACTAACGGGATAGGAAACTACCGCAAGTCTCGCGATATCTCGCAAGTCGCGGGATTTCGTATGTCAACCTTAATTAATCATATCTCTAAAGCTATCGCATATTTGAGATAAAATCCTTAAATTATCTGTCAAAAAATCATTCAAGATTTGTTTTTAGACCGTATTATACCCCTTATCTTCGTAATAATTTTGTTTTATGCAAAATTAGCACATGCCCCGATCGGCCATATTTCCATACTGGGAATAAACGGAGTTTGAAAAACTTGTAGTGTTGTGCTTGATGTTTTGGGTAAATAAACATGGCGATGAAGGAGTTGCCTATCCCGTTAGTATATAGGTCCCTTCCTAAGTTTTAGCTTTTCTGGCACAGTGGTTCTTGAGAAGTTTTTATGATCCATCCTATTTTTGTCATAGGTCAGCATTTTTTCATTTTTAGGTTTACAAACCCGCCGCTCAAGTTTCTGAATTTTCAGAAAAAAAATTGAGAAAAACAGATTTTTTTCTTTCCGATGTCAAATTTGAGTCGGGATCGAGATTTCAAATTTACGAACTCGTACTTCCGGATTTAAATGAACATGGCGGGTAATGAAGGGAGATTTGTGTCAAGTCCATAGCAGCACTAAAGCTTGGTTTAATGAAAATATGTTGACGGTGCGACCGTTAGGGCGAGCGCAGATACTTTATCCAGTTTTCATTTAGATCGGACTCGTCAAACCGCACGTGACATTCGGTGCGTATAAGACTCTGATGTCATGATGTCATATGACGTCGTTTGCATGTTGCTTTACCAAACCGTAGCCTCGTCCCCTGTCTCATCCTTGCCTAGTGACGCGGAGAATACGAAGCAAAACAGGGACAGGGAACCAGGCTATACCAAACCGAAACCTGAACAAGGCTGATTTCAATCAGTTTATGATTATTTTTCTGCAATAAACAGATAAATTCATGAAATCAAGACAAGTTTATTTTCCTTTTAACTTTTGTCGTTATTCTCGCGAGAATGTGGTTTTAGCGTTTGTGTACGAAGCAATGCATTGTGGGTCAAAATTACTGCGGAAAAAAATTCTATGGAATGAATGTGCAGTAGTCCGAATTTTCTCTTCGCCCAGGCGTTGTCGTTAGAGCTCGCAGTTACGAGCGTCGCTTCGCGACGCTCGCTGCGCTCGCTATAAATATTTATCGATAGGAGTGCCATTCAAAACGTTTCACCCGTTCAGAGAACAATAAAATGCTGACGACTTTGCAGCAAAATGACATGTTGGTGAGATAATTATGTATCCGTATTCAAAAGTATAACTGTCTGTACTTGTAAATTATTTTCCTCCCACAGGTTTAAAACTGCCCATGGTAGCTATTGTCAGAGACATTGTTTAGGTTTCTGTCATAGCTTAAAGTCTTCCCATACCGAAAAAAGTTATAACTTAGTTATAACTTTTGTAACTAAAAAAAGTTACAAAAAAGTTATAACTAAGTTATCGGAGTTTGGAATGGCATGTTTTAAGTGAGGTATAATTTAGTTATAACTTAGTTACAAAAAAGTTATAACTTTTGCATAACTTTTCACCTTTTATTCAACATAAATACAGCAAGTACATAAAAGTTATAAAAAAGTTATAACTACAAAAAGTTATACTTATTAAAAGTTACACAAAAAGTTATAAAATAGTTACAAAGTTATACTTTAGTTATACCCAAATAAACAGTGGAAAAGTTATAAAAAAGATATACCCAAAAAAAGTTATGAAAAAGTTACAAAAAAGTTATACCCGGAAAAAGTTATACCCAGGAAAAGTTATAACTAAAAAAAGTTATACCTATTATAAAGTTATGAAAAAGTTACAAAAAAGTTATACCCCAAGAAAGTTATGAAAAAGTTATAGAAAAGTTATACCTAAAAAAAGTTATAACTGCAAAAAGTTATAACTATAAAAAGTTATACCTATTAATAAAAACTTTCGTAAAAGTTCCAGTGAAATTATACACTGTATGTTAACCTGTTGTGGATTTACTCAGTTATAAGCTTTTAAAATGCTACTGATTAAAATTAAAAAAAAAAAGATTTTTGAAATTTATACAAAAAAGATTATTTAAAACATATTAAAGGCAATAACAATTTTACCTAACAAACACGATAAAGATAGCTTGGTTTATTGTCAAATACAACTAAATGAATGCACATGCAATTGTTTTCAAAATTCAAGTGTACCTTATTTTTCATCATGTCATCTACAACAGATTGAAATTTCTCTGGTTGTTTTAAAGAATACATTTTTAGCATATAGCAATTAGGGTCTTTGTAAAATTACCTAGCAAACTGCATTCTACTCTTGCTATTTGTATAAACAGACATCACTAATTTTTAAATATTAACACCCTATTTATTTTTGATCTAGCTGTATTTCAAAAAAAAAAGAAAGGTTCTAAACAGTGATTTCAGTTACAGTTTCTAGCTGCATACCACCCTCCTTGCACAGGTATCCTTGCAGGTGTACAGTTGTTTATCTTTATTATTTGAAGATAGGCTGAACCGAAAGTTGGCTGAGTTAGCTGACAGACTTAGCCATCGTTTGACAGGCCGCACTGGTAGTAGACCAAGTTAGCTGACAGACTTAGCCATTGTTTGACAGGCCGCACTGGTAGTAGACCAAGTTAGCTGACAGACTTAGCCATTGTTTGACAGGCCGCACTGGTAGTTGGTCAAGATAGTTGACGGACTTGGCCATCCCTTGACAGGTCGCATCTGTAGTTGGTCAAGTTAGTTGACGGACTTAACCGTCCCTTGACAAGCAGCACTGGTAGAAGGCCAAGTTAGTCAACGGTCTTAACCGTCCCTATATCGACAGGCCGTACTGGTAGTAAGCCCCTATATTGACAGGCCGTACTGGTAGTAAGCCGAGCTAGTTGACGGACTTGGCCATCTCTTGACATGCGGCACTGGTAGTAGGTTAAGTTAGTTGACGGACTTGACCATCCCTTGAAAAGCCGCTCTGGTAGTAAGCCAATCTAGTTGATGGACTTGGTTGTTCAATGACAGCCGCACTGGTAATAGGCCAAGTTAGTTGAAGGACTTGACAGGCTGCACTGGTAGTCAGCCGAGCTAGTTGATGGACTTGGTCATCCCTTGACAGGCCGCACTGGGTCAGCCGAGCTGGCCGAGGGACTTGGCTGGTGGTCTGCGTCCCTCATTTTAGCTGGTCAGACGTCTTGGCTGGCAGGCAGTGTGACTGGTAGTCGGCTAAGTTTTCGTTGAAATATGCTTGCAATTTTAACCTTTTCTTCAATTCTGCAAAAAATTGTAAAGGTTCAAAATTTAGATTATAGATATTTAGATAGTATATTTCCAGAACTCATTTGCATATCAAATTAAAAAAAAAAATCTTCCATATCAATTAATTCAAATTCAATAATTCATCCAAAACATAGAAAATACAAGACTAATTTAAGATCTATACTTACAGGAATCAGTTTTAGATTGAAAGATTTATTGAATTTTGAAATGAAAAAAAAATTTACTTTACCTAAAACAAGTAATATTTTGAAGAATTTCATGTACTCAAGGTCAGGACAGATTCAGCTCATGGAAACATCATGTACCAATATTCTGCTTTATAAAAAAAAAAGAAAATTAATGTTAAATTACTCATTTCATTGCATTAATTAACGTTGCAGCTGGATCATGTTATGATCATGTTGATGCGTATAACATGTATAAGGCTTCACAATATTTTAACAGTTCAGGGAATCTATAAACAATTGTGGGAATAAATATGACAAAGAACAACATAATTGATTAATATACTAAATGCTGAAAAATATTATGCGTTTCAAATACTTTCAATCTGTTTACTTCAGTCTTTGTCATTCGACATACTAATCAAAACAAACAAGAAATCTAAGATTCACACGCCTAGAATTTTGTTCATTCCCAATATTTCTTCTTTTTGGAATGTTATTCCAGAGGTACTAAGTATACTTTACCAAAATCAATAAAATGTTAGCATAAATATCGCCTTACCAACTGGTTTTATCTCCTTTTTTTCTATCAACACTTTCAACATCCAAACATTCAAATCGTCCATGGAAAAATCCGCGCTCTGTTATTGACCAATCATAGAACTCAAAAACGTCACGTGATCGAAAAAAATAAATAAATAATTCATAATTAATTTATTTTAAATGCAAATAAACCTAATTGTGTAATTTTAAACTTAAATTAAAAATATAAATACCAGTTGGTGTTAAAATTTTGAATTTATCTTAGTATCAACAAAACGGACATCGGAGGCCGCCATATTTTTTGTTGCCGCCATTTTGAATTTGATATTTGTTTATTTGTGAAAATAACTATTATAACTGGGTTATTTAATTATGCAAACAATAAAATCTACATGTACTAATTATCTGCTTAAATCTTAATATAACTGGCAGTCTTTATTCACAACATCGTAATATCTGTTCAACATGAACATGCACATACTCTATGCTGTTGTTTATCTTTTTAGCCACCCATATTACGACTGTTTTTTCTATAGATTTCAAGCAACCTGTGTAGAATTGTACCATTCAGAGATTGTGTAATACCCAAGCTGAAATATTTACGATGTGTTGGCCACAAAGGTCACCTAGTACAAACACCTGTCTCACAGAAAACAATAGGGAAATTTACACAGTTTTGCACACGAAGAATCCGTGCAAAATTCACATGACTTCATGAAATTACATTTCATACTGTTTATATCTCTTGCAGTACATTTATATTTCCCCAGAATTATGAAATATATTCATTCCCAACTTCAGATGTAAGTGCATTATTATAATTTACAAGACAAATATTATGTCTCATCAGGGTCTCAATAAATACGTATTTTCTAAGAGAGAGAGAGAGAGAGAGAAAGAGAGAGAGAGAGAAATTAATTATTCTCAACTTTAGTTGAAACTTACATGACAAATATCAATTTAAATAGACAATAATATTTATTACACACACATGACATGTACTGTGTACACACCCTCAAACACCACAGAGAGAGAGAGAGAGAGAGAGTTTCTCATTTATAGATGTAATTCACAAGATTTTATTTCACATCCCTTCTGTTGAACTTGACATGGCTGTGGACAGCATATTTATTATGAATGAGAAGTCGATCACTGGTAGTAAACAATATTATTGCTCAGGAATTGACAAATTTTTCTGCTGCAGTGTTTGAAAAAAAAAACCATTTTGAACATGATCAAAATTCATTCAAATTAACACTTAGTTATAATGTTATTTTTGAAAAAAAAAAGTCGTGTCAAGTAGTATCCATTAAATAACCCCCAAAACTTGTAAATTTATACTGGTAATGCTTGAAAATGGTTAAGTTCAGAAAAGTTATGTTTTAGTTATACATGAAAATGACAAAGTCCAGAAAAGTTATGTTTTAGTTATACATGAAAATGGCTAAGTCCAAAAAGTTACATTTTAGTTATACATGAAAATGACAAAGTCCAGAAAAGTTATGTTTTAGTTACACATGAAAATGGCTAAGTCCAAAAAGTTACATTTTAGTTATACATGAAAATGACAAAGTCCAAAAAAGTTACATTTTAGTTATAACTTTTTTGTAACTCACAGGCTAGGTATAACTAAGTTATACTTTAGTTATAACTTAGTTATAACTTTTTTCGGTATGGGTTGGCATCATTCTTCAGAAAAGTGTCGCTTATGCATGAGATGTAATGAATAAAACTATGGGAGAAGTTGAGTCCATTTGAGGAAGAAATAAACAATAGCCTAAAGAAACAAAATATTTCAACTATTTAAAAACAAGAATATACAAATATATAAAGGCATGTAGTATCGTTTATGGCAGCCAGAAAAATTATTTTACACTTAATTGAAAAAAATTCCACCCTACTCCTCAATACCCCTTGGGAATACTCCCTGTCTGTTTTATGAAAGGAATTATTACTTTTATAGGTCTTGAGTATATTAATCTTTTAGAATAATTTCTACCTAACACACATTAAAAACAAAAATGAAGATGTATTAAAAGAAATTTTAAAAATTGATTTTTTTTTTTTAAATCTGTATTTTGTCCAACATCAAAAGATTTATATCACTGCCCCCAACTGGTAGATGATGAAATAAACAATTAAAGGTTGTATTTTCCCCGTTGTAACCCTTATGTGTCCAGTGGCAAGAAGCCTGTTAGGAGAGCATAAAAAAAGAAGCAAAAATTAATGTAGAAAAGTCGATAATGTACCCAAAATATAATTTTATTATTTTGTTTTATTTCCTCCTCCTACGGGACTTTTTCATTCTGATGTTCGTAAACCTAAAAATAAAAAAATGCTGGCCTTGTTTTGATTTCATTATCCCGAGTCCTTATAGTATGCAAAATATCCAAGTTTTAACAAAAACATAACTCTTGGTCAACATTATAGTGGCACCTTGAGACCATATCCTTTGTCCCCAGGCTGATGCCTTGAAAAATCTTTTATATTCTCATCCCTGTATATACATGGTAAGTTTGCTGATAACCTATCCACTGGTTCTTGAGAAGACTTTTTTTAGCAACCAGTACTTTTTTTGGCTCATTAGAGCTAACAAATACACATAATTTGTTTTTTATAAAAAAATTTTGGATAATTTTGTAAAATAAAAACGTTTACTTTATAACTTTTTTTCCCCCTGTAATTATATATTACTTTATTTAACACTATTATTCATTTGTTACAAAAGTACAGCTGTACTAAGGAGATTTAAATCTATATTTATCTCCACCAAGGAAGTAAATTAGACATCTCGTCTAAGTCTCGACTAAAATCTCACTCCTACATTGTACATTCCAAAGTTTGCTGAACAGAAATAAACCTTTAGAGGCCCATTGTGTCAGAGGTAAGTACATGTACCTGGGATGCCAGCAGACATGAAATTCAAATTTTTCTGAAAAAGGGCATTTTGCTTACTCAAATCCTATTTGTTTAAGATAATCTCAGATTTGATACAACAGAATAGTTTACAAACTTTACACCTTTATGAGAGCGTTCCTTTTAAGTGGGACTGGTGTCAGACAACTAAAATACATGTTTAACGTTTTCTGAAGTTGATTTAAGTTTAACATAAACAATTAAAGTCAATATTTAAAACTGTTACAATTTTGAAATCCATGTGCTTGTAACAAACTTTTCAATGTTAATTTTAGATGGCACTTTCCAAACCGAAAATTCCAGGCACTGCCCAACACTTTCTGGAATGTGGTACTGAAGATTGTGAGAGAAATTGTGAATTCTACTGCAATTCCTGCCATCATCAGATGTGTAAACCATGCAGAGACCAACATCTAAAGATTGCAGAAAACAAGAACCATGAAGTGGTCCTTTATCAGCAACGTAAACGACAACTCCCTGTGATGAAATGCAAGATCCACCCCACTAAAGAAATAGATATTTTCTGTGAAGAATGCAATGTTCCTTTATGTTCCAAGTGTTCAACAATGCAAGATCATCGGGGGCATCAATTTATTGATTTAGAAATTATATACACAGAGAAATTTGAAATCTGCCGTAAGGAGCTCTCTAAAATCCATAATTACTTTGTTCCTACATCAAAGGATTTACAGAGAGAAGTTCAGGAAGATGCCACAGAAGTTAAACAAATCATGGACAGCATACGGACATCCATGAAGGCTGAAGCCGAGTCTCTCAAAAACATGGTGGACACAGTGCTCTCAGAAAATATGGAAGAATTAAACCAAATAGAGAAGTCATTACTGGAGAAATTAAAGAGCCAAGAGAAGACATTTGATGATTATATTGCCTATCTCAGTGACCTTGTTAAAGAGTTCCAGAGTTACCTGTCCTCTACTGAGCTCACCAACTTCACAACTCAACTTCCAGACAACTTAAAAATAAAATCCATACCAGAAACCACAAAACCTGTCACACCAGAATTTTCTCCTGCTCAATACAGCAAAAAAGATGTTGATAAATTACTAGGAAAAATTACTGTAAAAAATAGAAAGGAAAAACTAAGAAGAGTAGAGCCCTTGGAAATTGCTTCTTTTTCTACATCAATGAATTCTACCAGTGAACACATAAAACAGGTTAAACATGTGAAATCAGACAAGAAACAAACAATGTCTCTATCTGCCTCTGTCACCAAGGTCAGCGAGTTCAATGTACCAGGTTTTGATAACATACACCATGTATCACTAGATCAATCAGACAGACTCTGGATCAGTGACTATAATGGTAATCTTGTCCAAACAGATCTACAGCGAAATGTGATACAGAAGATAGAAACCAGTGGTGGAATAGAAGGCTACCACACAGTCATACAGGACAGGGATCTGATCTTTACAGACAAAGGCAAGAAAGTCATCAATAGGGTAACACAGGATAATAATATCACTGAATTCATTAAAACTGGAGACTGGAGTCCACTCAGCATACACTCCTCCCATATCAACGGGGACTTACTGGTGGGGATGGTGACAGATGAAGAGGCTAAAGTCACCAGGTACAACAAGACAGGAAAAGAACTACAGAACATACAGAGGGATGATAAAGGACAGGAACTGTATAGTGAACCACACTATATCACAGAAAACATCAATGGAGATATCTGTACATCAGACTTTTATAAAGGAGTAGTGGTGGTGAATAAATCAGGACAACACAGGTTCTCCTACACAGGTCAGGAGTCAAGGTTCTATCCCTTTGGAATCTGTACTGATGTCCTAGGTCACATCCTGGTGTGTGATATTGTCAGTAAAACTGTTCACCTCCTTGATCAGGACGGTCAGTTCTTGTCTCTATTACTCACAAAACAACAAGGGGTTCCCCGTCCCCGTAGTGTGTGTGTGGATGATGAGAACAATCTTTACGTGGGACAACTAGGCACCAATACACTGACAGTGTACAAGTATCTAAAGTGATTATAATTCTATCAGTTGTACATAATTATAAAACTTAAATTTGCGATTTCCATCACAGAAATGTATATCCTGAATAGTGTTACCAGTACCTCTATTGAACATTATAATAAACAAATTGTACATACTGTAAATTAATTTCAATAGAAAACATTACATAAACACTTCTTTGGATTTGGAATTAAAAGATGTCATTCTATTCTTCTTTGTTTAAATGATATGACTAAATCTTCAGTAAAAGTTACAGTGAAATGTGTATACTCAGTAATTAATTCATGCTTACAGTGAAGTGATTTAATTTTAATACTGATGCTTTTAAAACATATTGTTATATTTTAAAAAAATATATTTAAGGAATAATTGTTCTATTTTTCGATTTCATGATGTGATCAATTGATTGGTTTGTGTGATAATTTGCATAAACACCGAAAGAGTTTATGCATAAAATTATCATGCAAGCCAATCAATTGATCATCGTCATGAAATTGAAATATAAGACAGTTATTCATATATATACATGCGCTTAATTCTACCAATCCACATGCTCTAAGCCCCGCCTCTGTCTCTACATTTGTCCTGATTTTTTGTGATTTTTCTTAACCATGTCTATCAATGAACCAGTGCATTCATGAAGAAATAAAGTACATTAACTATTTGTAATTTTAACTTGGACAAAGACATTGGAAATGTAAATATTTAAGGAGTGAATTTAAGATACTCTGATCCTCAGGTTCAGAAAATGAGACACTGACTGAAGCCAAAAGAAAATATACTCTTGTTTTCTGTCCCCTGACAAAACAAGAGGCCCATGGCCACATCGCTCACCTGAGTAACTTGGGTGATGCAGTTCTTTACCAGATTCCCCCTCTTGCTATACCTATCATGCCCCACTACCCCCTTCCCTTTTATGATTTTAATACTTTAGAATCTACACTACCCCAGGATGCTTCCATATTAGTTTCAGCTTTCCTGGCCCAGTGTTTCTTGAGAAGAAGATTTTTAAAGATTTGTTCTATGTATTTCTATGTAAAACATGGATTCCCTATTGTGGCCCCGCCCTACCCCCGGGGGTAATAATTTTAACAATTTCATATCTACACTACCCAAGGATGCTTCCACATAAGTTTCAGCTTTCCTGGCCCAGTGGTTCTTGAGAAGAAGATTTTTAAAGATTTAAAACATGGATTCCCTATTGTGGCCCCGCCCTACCCCGGGGGTCATGATTTTAACAATTTCATATCTACACTACCTAAGGATGCTTCCACATAAGTTTCAGCTTTCCTGACCCAGTGGTTCTTAGGAAGATTTTTAAAGATTTGTTCTATATACTTCTATGTAAAACTTGGATTCCCTATTGTGGCCCCGCCCTACCCCCGGAGGTCATGATTTGAACAATTTAATATCCACACTACCCAAGAATGCTTCCACACAAGTTTCAGCTTTCCTGGCCCAGTGTTTCTTGAGAAGAAGATTTTTAAAGATTTGTTCTATGTATTTCTATGTAAAACATAGATTCCCTATTGTGGCCCTGCCCTACCCCCGGGGGTCAGGATTTTAACAATTTAATATCTACACTACCCAAGGATGCTTCCACATAAGTTTCAGCTTTCCTGACCCAGTGGTTCTTGAGAAGAAGATTTTTAAAGATTTGTTCTATATATTTCTAAGTAAAACTTGGATTCCCTATTGTGGCCCCGCCCTACCCCCGGAGGTCATGATTTCAACAATTTAATATCTACACTACCCAAGAATGCTTCCACATAAGTTTCAGCTTTCCTGGCCCAGTGTTTCTTGAGAAGATTTTTAAAGATTTGTTCTATGTATTTCTATGTAAAACATGGATTCCCTATTATGGCCCCGCTAGTGATTCAGCGATAGTCGCCGACTATTGAAAAATCGTCCTTGGAAGCTTGGCGATGCCGACAATCGATAGCTTAACAGCAAAATCGATTGTTGCTATATATATAGAGATACTTTAAACATAATGCTAATTCTTAACAAATATTGTATTTTTTTTCGTTTTTTGTACCTTTTTTCTCTTGTACAAAGATGGTACTTTGATTATTTTTTATGCATCTTCCATGTGCACACAAGTTCCTGACCGTCCTCTGTACTAAACGGTGCTTGTAACCTTTGGTAACTGAGTCAGCGAATAATTCGTAAACATGCTTAGAAAATAATAATTATGGCTTAATCTAAATAATATTCCCTTCCATTAGACATAATTCATATAGGCAGCAAAAGAATTGATGACTAAATATAACCATTAAGAGCACCACTTAAAAAAAAATCGTCTTTTAACCTGAATTTCCTCTGTTCTCATATGAAACAATATTTTCTACAGTCCACACACATTTTATGTATTATTTTTTTTATAGTTTAAATATTAAAGGCCAGTCAGAAGTTAAACACTATGCTACCATTTTTTTAAATCATATATAAGGAATTCAGAAGAAGTAGTGTATTTTTATTGTGCATACCATTCAAATGTGAACATTTATGAAGGTAGACAACTTGTTGAACTTTTACTTTAATTTTTTCCTAATACATAGGAATAAAATTTTAATGAAAATTATTATCTTTTAAAAATCAAAACCTTTAATCATAATTTTCAATGTGTTAAACTGAACTATATAGTTTAATTATAAACATTTTAAATGTTATTAAAAAAAATGAAACATATAATTGTCTACAATTTATCAGTTTCATAATTTTATATATACATGTACTATTAAAATTATTTTTCTTTGATATGTAAGCAAGTGTTATCCTTTCCTGTAATAATTGTAGAAAATCACTAGATTTATTAAAACTGAAATATTGGCCTATGTGTTCTTTACTGCAGTTCTTATTAATAACACAAGGCCTAGAAAAACCAGAAGTCTCTGTCGAGACAAGCTCTACTGGTTTGTACTTACAGCAAAGGAAAAGAAAGGTTCTTAAGCAGTTGGGAATTGAAACTTTACCACAGCAATAAAAAGAATAATGATCCTTGATTAAGTCTCTTTATGTTCTTAGTGTAGTCTACTTGCATGCCACATTATATTATAATCAGACTTAAACTGTATTTCGAGTAGCATTTTGAGAGTTTTTTACAGAAATTTCTATTTTTAGTAACAATTGCAACACTGTTCATCGAAATCAAAAACCGATGCACAGAATTATGTATCTTAGTGTAGTGTACTTGTGTGCCAAGTTAAATTGAAATCAGACCAAAACTGTAAGAGGAGTAGCATTTTGAAAGAATTTCACAGAAATTTCTATTTTTAGTAACAACAGCAACACTGTTCATTGAAATCAAAAACGAATAAACAGAATTATGTATCTTAGTGTAGTCTACTTGTGTGCCAAGTTATATAGAAATCAGACCAAAACTGTAGGAGAAGTAGCATTTTGAAAGAATTTCACAGAATTTTCTATTTTTAGTAACAACGGCAACACCGTTCATCGAAATCAAAAACCGATACAATGAATTATGTATCTTAGTGTAGTCTACATGTGTGCCAAGTTATATTGAAATCAGACTTAAACTGTAGGAGGAGTAGCATTTTGAAAGAATTTCACAGAAATTACTATTTTTAGTAACAACGGCAACATCGTTCATCAAAATCAAAAACCGATACACAGAAATATGTATCTTAGTGTAGTGTACTTGTGTGCCAAGTTATATAGAAATCAGACCAAAACTGTAGGAGGAGTAGCATTTTGAAAGAATTTCACAGAAATTTCTATTTTTAGTAATAACGGCAACACCGTTCATCAAAATCAACAAGGGCACCGCTAAGCGGAGCATCCCCTCGCGGCAGGAACATCTCTGGTAATGGTAATATCTCATGAGAGATAAATTCTCTAGAGGGACGTTAAACATGTCAAAGATTGATAGTACAACGTATCTTCTTTAATGTCCCTCTCATGAATATTTTGCTCATATGAAGGCTTGCCCGTGAAGAGCTGCCCATTTTTTCTCATAATAGGCACTGACGGCCATTGAGCAGTGAGGGATTCTTTTGTACCAGCATCTATTGGGACATGGGCCCTTGGTTTACACGGTCTCATTCGAAGGACCAGTCTTCACGTCCCACAGTGGGATTCAAACCAGCAAGATTAGGATCAACTTCCTTACTTTTGACAAAATAATTAGTGGAGTGTTGTTGTTGATCCATTTTTTTTTTTTTTTACAAAATGCAAAGTGCAACGCGTCTTGGTTGGTGGGGGGGGGGGGGGGCATAACATTGATACCTAATTTGGGGTAGTAAAATTTAATAAAAGGTATTAAATTGTTTTTCAGCTCTATTTATTTCTTTAACAAAATTATAGCGGGTGGGGGTGTCTATTTTTAACAAAAATCAAATTGCATAGCATTTAAGTTGGGAATGGGGTGGGGGTCATAATATGCATACGTAGCAGTTTCCCTTATACCTAGTAGAAACGTATCACGTATGCTACATGTACAAGTCTCATTAATTTTAATTATTTACCAACCTAATTAGTATATTTCACAGTTCCAGGCAATACGCATATTTTTCGTAATGAAAAATAATAATGTACATCGAGATTTTATTTGATCTTGTGGCATAGGCATCGGAACCGGGGGGGGGGGGGGGCTTAGCCTCCCACTTTTTTGCAAATATAGACAATTTCTATGCATTGAAAATTGGGGTTTACCTTTTATTGTTGGTTTAGCCCCCCCCCCCCCACACACACACACTTTCAATTTAACGTGCATCCCAAATTCCGTGGAGTTTGGTAATGAAACCGCGACGTTCATCAAATTCTATTAATCTGGTTCCCACAGGCTCGACACGGTTTTTAAACTGGTTCCTTAGCGGAAATGATTATTAGCAACTCGTACATAAAATGTCAGGGTTTCGAGACAGTTAAAATGCGATATCTAAAGAAATATTTCATCAATGAACTTGAAAATTAATAAGCTTCTTCCTTTTATACTGCCACACAAGTATGTAAACGCTGAGAGTGGTTAATGCAAAGGTTCTCTGTCAATCTTGCCCACAAATGATTATTGTCAACTCGTACATAAAATGTCAGTGTTTCGAGGCAGTAAAAACGCGATATCTGAAGAAATATTTCATCAATGGACTTGAAAATTAATAGGCTTCGTCCTTTTATACTGCCACACAAGTAAGTAAACGCTGAGAAAGGTTAATGCAATGGTTCTCTGTCAATCTTGCCCACAAGGTAACGAACACACTAACACACTAACACACACACATACATACGCACATTCGCGATGCTATATCCCCTCCGCAACTAGTTGCGCGAGGGGATAAAAACCGATACACAGAATTATGTATCTTAGTGTAGTCTACTTGTGTGTCAACTTATATTGAAATCAGACCAAAACTGTAGGAGGAGTAGCATTTTGAAAGAATTTCCCAGAAATTTCTATTTTTAGTAACAACGGCAACACCGTTCATCGAAATCAAAAACCGATACACAGAATTATGTATCTTAGTGTAGTGTACTAGTGTACCGATTTACACTAAAATCAGACCAAACTTGTAGGAGGAGTAGCGTTTTGAAAAATTGTTTACAGACAGACAGACAGACGGACGGACAGACAGACGGACGGACGACGGACACATTACTATCGCATAAGCTCTTCTGGTCTCTGACCAGTAGAGCTAAAAATGTGTTTGTTTCCGCTTTCAGGCTGAAAAAATATAGGGTCGGTAGGTAGGCAAATTTTTTTTTTTTTGAAAAAAACTTTTTTTGTTTCTTTAATCAAAAAATCAAAACATGTATAGAATTATCATTAATGACAAAAGAAATGGTGTTTGTAAGCATTTCTGTGACTTAAACTGATAATAGAAAGGTGACCCAAAATTCTTTCGGTCTTGAAAAGCTTGCAAAGTTGGAGACTATAATTCCCTGGATGAAATCTTGCACATCATGGGACAAAAGCATTAAAAAAATATTTAGGGTCGGCACTATAAATCAGGGTCGGTCGGGAAAGCGGAAACAAACATATTTTTTTTCTAGGCCCAATACAAAATTAAGGCCTTTCATAATGTAAAAAAACCAGAAGTCTCTGTCGAGACTGAAGCTCTACTGGTTTGTAATTATAGCAAAGGAAGAGAAAAGTACTTAAAAGCAGTTGGGAATTGAAACTTTTCAACAGCAATAAATAGAATAATGATCCTTGATTAAGTCTCTTTATGTTCTTAGTGTAGTCTACTTGCATGCCACATTATATTATAATCAGACTAAAACTGTATTTGGAGTAACATTTTGAAATAATTTAACAGAAATTTCTATTTTTAGTAACCAAGGCAACACCGTTCATCGAAATCAAAAACCGATACACAGAATTATGTATCTTAGTGTAGTCTACTTGTGTGCCAAGTTATATTGAAATCAGACCAAAACTGTAGGAGGAGTAGCATTTTGAAAGAATTTCACAGAAATTTCTATTTTTAGTAACCACGGCAACACTGTTCATCGAAATCAAAAACCGATATACAGAATTATGTATCTTAGTGTAGTCTACTTGTGTGCCAAGTTATACTGAAATCAGACCAAAACTGTAGGAGGAGTAGCATTTTGAAAGAATTTCACAGAAATTTCTATTTTTAGTAACCATGGCAACATCGTTCATCGAAATCAAAAACCGATACACAGAATAATGTATCTTAGTGTAGTCTACTTGTGTGCCAAGTTATACTGAAATCAGACCAAAACTGTAGGAGAAGTAGCATTTTGAAAGAATTTCACAGAAATTTCTATTTTTAGCAACCACGGCAACACCGTTCATCATAATAAAAAACCGATATACAGAATTATGTATCATAGTGTAGTCTACTTGTGCTCCAAGTTATATTGAAATCAGACCAAAACTGTAGGAGAAGTAGCATTTTGAAAGAATTTCACAGAAATTTCTATTTTTAGCAACCACGGCAACACCGTTCATCGAAATCAAAAACCGATACACAGAATTATGTATCTTAGTGTAGTGTACTTGTGTGCCAAGTTATACTGAAATCAGACCAAAACTGTAGGAGGAGTAGCATTTTGAAAAATTGTTTACAGACAGACAGACGGACAGACAGACAGACGGACGGACGACGGACGCATTACTATCGCATAAGCTCTTCTGGTCTCTGACCAGTAGAGCTAAAGAAACATGAGAAATGTCCGATTATTTTCGATTATGAATCGAAATGGTGCTTCCGATTCGATTCGATAATCTATTGTATTTTTCCTCCGATTCTGAAACACTAGGCCCCGCCCTACACCCGGGGGTCATGATTTTAACAATTTCATATCTACACTACCCAAGGATGCTTCCACATAAATTTCAGCTTTTCTGACCCAGTGGTTCTTGAGAAGATTTTTAAAGATTTGTTCTATGTATTTCTATGTAAAACTTGGATTCCCTATTGTGGCCCCCGCCCTACCCCCAGGGGTCATGATTTTAACAATTTCATATCTACACTACCCAAGGATGCTTCCACATAAGTTTCAACTTTCCTGGCCCAGTGGTTCTTGAGAAGAAGATTTTTTAGTGACCCCACCCTATTTTTGTCTTTTCTTGATTATCTCCCCTTGTAAGGGGACTTGGCCCTTCATTTTAACAATTTAAACTCCCCTTTACCCAAGGATGCTTTGTACCAAGTTTGGTTAAAATTGGCCTATTGGTTCTTGAGAAGAAGTCGAAAATGTGAAAAGTTTACAGACGGACGGACGACGGACAAAATGTGATCAGAAAAGCTCACTTGAGCCTTCGGCTCAGGTGAGCTAAAAATACATGTATTGTTTGCAGTAAAGATTGATAAAAGCAATGCCCTATCTGACAGTCTTTTTTTTTCATCTTTGAGCCCATGAATGACTTAATTTGATATGCAACCTTCACCACCGTCTTTCAATGCAATATACTTTCAATTCTTTGGCCCAAAGCAAAGGTTAGGATACTTAACGAGGACCAAAACCAGTATGCTTCTTTATCTTTAATCTCCAGGGAAAATGTGTAATTGAAAATAAGACAAATATGTACTGCAGTGTAAGTATATACCTATTTCCCTGTGGGTTCTCTCAGCAGTTCCTGTAACCTCCCCGGGATCTGCAGGACATGGTCTGCGATGGAGGCGCCAAATCCTCATAGTGTTATCATCAGAAAGTGTGGTTATCTACAATCATGTTCAATTTATAACAATTTATGATCCAATATTTTACATTCACATTGATTGAAAGTGAACAAGATGCAAATATTTCAGTATTTCGGATTTGCGATTCCAACCTTTGAGAATTCTGATGGACACCATTTAACATCTGACACTTCCATTCTGTGGCCTTTTAGAACAATTGGACTCTGCTTAGGACTGCCAATCTACAAGGAACATGCACATTTGATATTTACAGATGTTTTATGTCTTGCCATTGCACATCACTGTACATTTTATGTCCATAAAGGCATTACGTTTTTGATAATGGTGTGCTATTAAGCCAAGGGTAATAAATAGGGATGTCAATTTTACTCGGACAGCTTAGTCGAATAGTCGGATGCTTTAATCGAACGATAGTCGAATACTCGTTTAATTTTATTTTTTTTTTCATATTATTTTCACTATTTGTCTCTTACAGACTAGTTTACAATATACTACGCTATCACCATTATACAACGAATTTCTGAATTGTAAACATGTACTTAGTAAAATAAAAACTGTTCAGCAATATGTATCCAATGTATTGGATTTCAAAATTTATATATTAGCTGCACATTTTATCTAAATGCAGGATATCTAACGCTCGTATTTGTCCTTTCTTTACATAAGGTAGTAGAGTAGCCCATAATTGAAGCCAATACTTACGTGTCCGTCAATGATCTTTGACAGGTAAACAATTAAAGCGTGTCTCTTATAAAAACAAAGACAGAGCGAGAGCTTGGGATAAGTTTTAATGAAATTTTGTGCAAACAATCAATAATTGTATGAAATTAATATCAGAAAAAGAAAACACGGTTTAATCACTCTCATAACTGACCCCAATTTATATGTATTTACGATTTTGTAATAGTTTTTTAATTAATACTTTTTCTGAATAGTTGTATCACGTCAGATCTTAGTTTGAATTTACAAAACTAAACAATTGCCCTCTCCATTTAAAATAGTAAGAGGTAGACAATCATTAACAAACATGTTTGATTTTCTTTTCCAATCCGTTTTTTATTTTTTTGGTCATTTTTTGCGGAGCTTACTTTAGGAAAGATTTATTTAAAGACTGTGTATACATGTATGTTTGACTGATTCGGCATATGATACATCATGTTTGATGTTACACTGCAGAATTCAAAATTACTTTGATGAAACACATTTTTAACGAATAACCGATTAAAGAAATTTTAGTCGATAGTCGGTATGATCGAACGATAGTCGAGTACTCGAATATTCGTTGACATCCCTAGTAATAAATTAAGTAGGTTTAAAACAGGACATGCAAAGGATGACAAGACAGTGAGTTGATTATCGACAATACATGGAAAAAACTTGTAAAATAAGGGAACAAAATAACAAATATCAGGACATAGTAAAAAAAATTTATGCAACATACAGTAAAAGTTGACAGGTCTTGTGGTGCATGAATTATTTGTACTGAAATTTGAATGTGCACTTTCTCACCGATACAAAATTTTGACCTAGCAATGAAATGTCTTCTTAAAATTTCAATAGCCATTCCTTATACATGTACATGTATATGTTCACCTTATAGATATATGCCATTTCATCAGAGGAACCTGTGAGGAGATATTCATCATCTGGACTGAGGCAGGCTTTGATGAAGAAGGAGCCATTCTGATGCCCTCTGTAACAGTGAACTGCAAAATATCATCAGTTTATGACAGTTATATTCTAAAAGTCCAACAACTTGCATTAATAAAATCAACTTTAAGTTGACCTGACAATCTTTGCTCTAGTGTATAATTTATTCTGAATTAATTGCATAGGGAAGCACAGGGCTCAGAAGTCATAAGAGTTCCAGCAGGAACCAAAAGTAGCTTGCTCAAACCCAGCAGTAGGCACTTGATGTGTACTCTGTCCAAAGACAAGATATTCTTTCTACATTGTCTTAGTCCACCCATTTGAAATAGATACCTGTTTATGCTGGGCTATGGGGCACGGGGTAATTTGCAATTAACTTGTGTAGAAGTCAATGACTCTCATTGGCTTAGCATTACAGAAACCGATTTGAGTCTCATGGCCCAGAGATTAATTTGCAGTTAAATTACAGATTACTTTATAAAATTGAAGTTAAGATTTTGTTTTATTTCCATTCAATCTTTGAACAGGAACACTCATAGCATTTCACACAAAATAGTTTCCAGTTCATTTATGCACAACAATAAATCAGGTAAGGACAAAGCTTTCAGACTATGATCAATACATGTATCATTATACCTGGTTTTGGATTTAAGTTGATGACATCATATTGATAGATGACATCATCTCTGCAGTTGGCAAATAGTTGACTAGAAGTTGAATCAAACACTAAATTGGAATACCCTGTCAAAAAAGGTCAAATTTTGACATTTCAAAAATGTACAGAAAAAGTAAAATTAATTCATAACAACAACAATATGATTACAATCCAATGAATTAAGAGTATTTCAAGTATTTTTAACTTGATTTTTCTATGAATGGAAAATTATAAATTAAGGTTACTGACCATGACTTCTCTTGGAGAGGCCTGGATAGGCTAGAATTCCCTTTGGCAATGCCTCAGAGGTGGAAATAGAAAAGTTCTTCCTCAAATCCCACTGCTTAATGCATCTTTAAATTCATGAATTCAAAACTAACCTTAAAATTCGGGTCAAAAAATGGTGTAAAACAACAATACAAGAAACTTATTAAAAAAAACCTTTTCTATACTTACCCATCTACAGTCCCAGCAGAGAAGAGACTTGTGTCTGTCTGAAAAAGCACTGCAGTCACAGACATCTGGCTATCCTACAATGTTGATAATTCAGTTTGGATATGTTCACATGTATGTCAACCAAAGGACAGAAATGTGTATGGAAGAGTTCAGATAAACTTTAAATGAGTATGCTATATGGGGTACTCCTGTATACTTTCACATACCCTTGATGGTCCCAGCTTTTTATATCTAGACTTGCACCCAGACTGTAGGGAAACTGAATGGGCATTTCTGATGATGTTAACTGGAGAAATATGGCCATCTGAATATTTGAAAAAACAAAAACAAAACATAATACTTTGATTCTAAACAAGACCCAGTTGGTGCTTGGTCTTCAAATAAGTAAAGAGAATCCATTATAAAATCATTTATGGTAATACATTGTAGCAGCATTCTACAAGAGTCAAGATCAAAATACCCCTGGTAGGATGCAAATAAGCATATTCCTAATGTCATTTTTTGCAAGACCACCTGCTAAAAAATTTCATTCTAACATACAATTCTACTAATGACTGTAGAACATCAACCAAAATTGCTTTGCTTATAAATACCAAGTTTAGTTACAAACTTAATATACATAAGTTTAGTACGGTCTCAACATTGCAAATAGAGCAGCGAAATCACTATATTTGACCGTCGGCTAAGTAAAAGACAAGTGGTTAGAGAAAGAAAATGGCATTCCTTTATCAGTGTAAAAGATTCAATGAACTTAACAAAGGTAGATAGTACCTTTTTTATTACATCTTGCATCCCATATCATGATATGACCATCTCTTGATCCAGTGGCAAAAACAGCTGAAATCAACATCAGGATTTCTTTTTATAATCACAATTAATTTAGATAAAAGAAATTTTGATAACATAAACATCAATAGAATGTCTCAAACTTCATCATATTCTTCTCTCTGGGATAGCACAAAAAGACATTAAAAAGAAGTTTTCAGCTATTGCTTTCAGTTGAAACATTTTTAAAATAATTTGTACACTACTGTGCAAAAAAAGAAAATCTGTCCACACAGTTTATTCTTCCTTAAAAGACAGCAACATTAATTCGTTGTAGTCTGTATTTCCACTTACCACTGCTCCCATGTTGTGCACAGACTGATCGTACAGAGCTGGTGTGTCCGCGGAACGTGTCAATTTTCTCCTGCTTCTCTACATCCCATAATACCACTGTCTGGTCACCGGAAGCTGTCAGAATCTTCTCCTCATTCTCAACCCAGGCCATGTCAAACACGGCATTATTATGAGCCTGCCAATCTGAAAATCATATATCAGCTGTAATCAATTTAAATTTAGAATAATCCCCTTTCATTTACAGCTTTGTTTACATATGAAATCATTTCCTTCATTCTTGCATTAAAATATGCCATTGAAAATACTGTAAACCAACTATTATTCGCGTTCCCAACTTACTTTAGATTGCAAATGTTAATCGCTGTGAACCAATCATTTTCTTAGTATTTGTAGAGAAATATTTTCCACAGTTGTGAAATTTAATCGTTGTGGGTTGATTTCAAACTGACAAATCGTGAATAAAAGATGATATGAATAATAGTTGGTTTACAGTATATCTTTTTAATAATCATTCACTTCAGTGATATAAAATATTTTCAACATTGAAAAATTAAATACAATTGCTATGTATTCACATAGAAAATCACAAACCCTCTACAATGGCAGTCTGTCCAGTTTTCCTTGTATTGTAAATAACAATGAAGCCATTTTCATCAACGACAGCCAGAATATGTCCTCTTGATTTCACTGTAAAAATATTCATTTTAATTCATTTCAAGGAATTGCTTCACATTGTCCAATATCTAAGAGTATTAAAAATTATAATATCAAATATAAAGCAACAGTGAGAGGAATTCTAATAATCATTTACTAGTATCTTAACAACATAAAATGTTACATAAAATTGTTCATGATTGGATCCAGCTACAATGACCAGAATTTCTTAAATCTTTTATACACTAAAATTCTACATTCTTGTACACTTAATTGACCTACCTTTACAGAACTCACAGGCAAGAGGAGGGACCAAAGCCTACAAAATATAGCACAAAGGTAAGAACAGTTATGCATCAATGAAAAAAGTTCTACAATCATTTCCACTTCAGAAGTACACAGAATGAACTTGGTGATCAACTTAAAAGTTCCTGGTTTATTACTTCAGCCCAATTTGTGTGTGTCATAAGACTCAATTTGCAACTGGCATTAATTCCCTCAGCTCTTTAAATCAGTTGAGGATAGTTTTTAACATATAATTGACAGGAAACACAAGAAGCAGGATAAAACTTACCCCATCATCTTCGCCCAAATATTCATCTGTACTTAAACATTCAAATGATTCCAATATGTTACTCAAGTCTAATTTAGGTGTACATCCTAAAAATAAAAGTCAGATGCCAAATTTAGTATTACTAATTACACTTCTGAATAAGAACTGTATTTTTCTGGGGTTTGTTTTCCAGGTTAGAAACATCTCTGCTCTAATATTTCATTTGGAATTTTTGGTGAACTCACTTCACCATAAATTTTCATTTGGATATTATGCATGAATTTATACAGAGATAACAAACAGTATTCAAGCTGAAAAGTTCATTAAACAAAACAAAATTGTAGCTGAGCAAACACAGACCTCCAAAAAAAGGTGGGATCAGATGCCATGAAGGAGTGAGCATCCCCTGCTGACTGGTCACACCCGCCGTGTTTTCCTTGTCATAATCAGGAAATAACGGAAAAATCCGTCAACAATTCAGTGTGTATTATATAATGGTCTGACAATTAGTATGAAAAACAAAGGTTCATTTCATGAACTTACAAAATGATGACTTTAAACGAGACTAACTATTCCTGTTTCAGCAATAATTTACCTTGATTTAGAAATTGTTCATATTTTTAGCAAGCTCTTGCATATATTTGTTCCAAGTACCTTTCAATTGCTTCAAAGTAATGCAGCAGAAGGTAAGCCCCTAACCTGCTAATGCAGCTGAGGTTGAGCCTTGAGGTACTACTTAATCCGAAATTCGTCTGACTCTAACCCCTACTTTTATATTGTGACTTGTGCACAAGTCACAATATAAAAGCAGGGGTTAGAGTCAGAGGAATCTCGGATCAGGTACTATTCTGACATTACTGTGTAGCTGCAACCTATGATATCCCAATCTTTTTCAGACTAGCAAGCTTCAAATGCTGATTAGATAAGAAGCTATCGCAAAGCTACATATCAGCATTTGTAGCTTGCTAATCTGAAAAAGATTCGGTATAGACGTCTGCAGAAAGATTCGGTATAGACGTCTGCAGAAGATTATCCCACTTTTATTTGCAATGCACATGGTCTCATCTCTCAGCTGAGTCACCTTTCCTGAGTGATCAGGAAAGGTGTAGCTACAGTACTCTATTATTAATTTAACAAGGAGAGGGAAACAATTTCATTGAAGCTAATAAGTAGAAGTAAATGAAGAGTCTGAAGATTTCCCCCCACAGATTTTGAGATTCAATGTCTTAGTAAATCCTACAACAACATCAGCATATAACAGCCCCTGAAACTACAGAGCAAGAAGACAGTGTCTTTAGAAGACTTCTTTTAAATTTACAAAGCTAAACAGGTTAATACATTTCTAAATTAAAATATAAAATTAGCACAATAGAACATTACTAAAATAAAGTATTATATTTAAAAATTCTGATACAAGTTATGAAATTAAAAGAAAAAAAATACAAGGTCCATCTATTTCATTCATACTAGATTACACATTATTTTAAGAATATAAGCATGAAGTTTTGACAATTATTTCATTTTCAGGTCTTTAAATCCAGGACACAACTCATGTTCCTTAGACTTAGTGAGACAATCCATTCAAACACATATTACAAGCTGGAAACTCAGACTGTCTGCAGAACCTTATCAATTTTTCTAAGTGCCAAGTTAAATTACAACATATGCCATGAATATTATAAATGATGCTCTTATGGACAGGCAAAAGAAACAGTGTTCATAATTTTTCATAATTTCAAAATTAAATTACAATGAACAATTTTCTAAACAATGTATGAATAAACTGTAAATTTTATGTATTAATGATAATAATGATATCAATAATAAAGTTACAGCTTGTAAGTTGTTTATTTTTGTTCTATAAAACAGTGAAAAGCGCGACTTTTTTTGTATTTGCAAAAGGTCGTCGCGCGTTTTCTCCCCCGAAAAATTTTGGTCATGTTGACAGGTATGTGAGTGTGTTTAAATAAATTCAATCAATGAAAAGTTTTTCTTTCATTGTTTCAATATATAATTATTGTGGCGATATCTTTTGAATAATTCTGAAACATATTACTCACCAAGCCCACGGTTTTGTAGCTTTTTAATAATCATTCCTTGTTTTGTAGCTATTCCACCTAAAAATTAAAAAAGAGTTTTTTTAATTCTAAAGCACAAAAATATTATTTGTATGTGTGTAACTTAGTTATAAATAAATAGATTTTCATTGGTTGTTTGCTAATTAATATGTAAATTAGATCCATATATAGATAAAATTACACCACTAATGTTACCAAAGAGGAATAACTCCAATAAAATTTAATAACATTTTGAAGGTAACTCTGTAAGGCATACCTTATAGTCTGCTTCAAAATGTGCTATAACTGTGATCCAATTTTGCTCCTGTGTCTAAAATAGGAATTTTCATTGTTAAGTAGAAACCAATATTTTTCCTAAATCAGCTCAATGTTTAATTTAAATTATATTAGAATTTTTTTTAAACATACCTTTGAAAAATAAATTCCCTTCTTTGATGTCTGTATTGATTTCTCTTTCTGTTAGCTCAAATATGCTGCTGTCCGTCTTCTCGGTATCATTCCAGTACAGAACCTGAAATAAATATATATAAAGATATAAGTGTATATATTTATACTCACCTGAATGGTTTATAGTAACCCTGAATGATGCAATCATAATAATAGCTGAAACTCATTTATGTCTTATTCCTGATGTTTTTACTTTGCTTTCAAATAAAATTTCATTTACATCATTAAATAACATAAATACATGGTTATATTTCACAAAGACAAAAACATACAAGACAGAAACAACTGTTCATAATATGGTGTTGTACTTTATGCATAGTTATTTTTTAATGACCTATGAACAATAAGTTTTGTTACACAATTTTATCATTATAAATACAGTAAAACTCAGCAATATTGATTACCATAGTTTGCTATTTCTTTTTTATTTTTTTTTTTAAATTTATGCATTTCCAAAATTAATATCATTTATATAGCTGGGGAACCAAAACTAAATTTTGCATTGTACAGAATTTGCAGTATTTTTGGCAATAGTAAATGAGTTTTTCTGTAAGATTGGAAATAAATATATAAATTTTGCATGCATGCTGTGACATGCTTTCATAAAAGTATTGGTGTAAATATGCACCATTACAAAACCCTGCTAAGATCATTACATCATGCAATAAATTCCTTGTTTATAAACCCATTTCTATGAAAATGATATGGCAAATAAATCTGTCTTTAATCAATATAAATACATTATAAGAAAACCATTTGATTCCATGGGTTTTTAAACATTTACTTCATAATGTTAATTAATTAAACAAGATGTGTTTTGTGAAGCACTTATTTCCCCACTCCAACAACCATCATCTCGAGCCACAGTCTAGAGTCCGCATAAAGCTCTCTCCTACCCATTGCTTCTTGGGCACAAAAAGTGTTGTAATCTTAAATATTTATGTCTCTCTATTGTGACGTCATATTCAATTAGTGGGAAGTTTTGTTTACATCACAACATTGACATCAACAGTATACAAAGAATATTTTGTGAACTGTGATTGGATATTGAAAGGTCGCGATAAAGTTCATTATCCAACTATGCTTTACTTGCATTGGTTAATATTTTAATGAGCTACAAAGAATTCTCTCCTCGTTCAACCACAGCCAGAATGGGAGAGGATCATACATTTTGGCAGTGGTTTGCGACAATGGCCAACAAACGGAATATTTCAAAGTCATTTCTGAACTTATAAACTCTGCAAAGAAAATTAATGGAAACTGTTGGTGGACAGACAGACAGACAGGCCAACAAAAACCTGCAAAGCAATATACCCTTCCTTCATGGAAGAGGGCATAAAAATAATTAAAGCCTGAAACCATAAATATTCAGAGTGCTAGGTATGTAACTTGAAGTTTTTCATCAATTATTATGTGGAAACTTAAAAGACTATCACTTTAAAGTATTCATTACATCAATTTTTGAAAATGAAATTGAATTGCCTGTAATAAAAGTTTAAAAGATATGTACAAGAAATGAAATGTATGAAAGTTATTAAAAATGATAAGATTCTGGTACGTTCATATTGTTACATACCTCTTTTGTAATTAAAATAGAGCAGTATTATTTAGTGAATGTTAAACAGTGAAATTAATAATATATCTCTTTTTAAAATGACTTTACTTTAAACACCCCATTGCTGTAGCTTAAAATCTGTCCCTCCCACTCAATGTCCTCTCCATTATCTGTCCATGTGTGTAATATTTGTCTGGATACAAAGTCCCTCGGGTTGGTGTTACATGCAATACTTTCTTGATATTCCTTTCTTTTTTTCAGTAGTGTAATCAAGTTTTCTTTCAATTGTTTCTCGTCAAATACTTTTCCTTTTTTGCTAAAACACAATAAATGTCTAAATTCTTGTTCTACTTTAAAAACTTTCTTATAAATATTAATCTGAGTTTTTAACGCTGTCATTTTTTCCTTCTTTGTCTTTAAAATGCACAATTTTTCATTAATTTCAGTCTCTGAAGCCCATAATCCATGTCTGTGAATATCGTCTAACGCTTTGTCGATGGCATCATTTTTTCTTTCTTTCTTCTTCTTGTTCTCCTCTTCTTTTTCTTTTATAGTCTGCAAATGTTTGTTAAATAATTCTTCTTTCCTTCTCTTACTTTCAATTAAAAAAGCTCTACTGTCTTTTCTAGCTGTATTTACAATGTTCCTCTGTTCATTTTCACTTTTTTTTTCTAACCATTTTTTTGTTTTATTATTATTATACATTAAAATACTCTCAATTGTATTTACAGATGAGGTGGCAGCATATTTAAGTTTAAAATCTAACTGACCCATTAACCGTTCAATGGTTATATTATTTGTCGAACATGATGAACATTCTTTAAAAAATTCTGTTGAACATGAATTAAAATATTTTCCTCCTTCTAAAAAATCTGCAAACAACTTCTTTGCCTTGTCAATTAAAACACTAATGCACCTCTTAATAAAAACACATGTAAGGTCATCATTTAACGACATAGAACATAGAAAATCTGACACAGGGTCATAAAAATCTGGACCTTCAAACAGTTTGATTTCCCTTTTTAATAATGCTGAAGGGTTTTTATGAATAACATTTAAAACATATAAAAGTCTTTGATACACAGTGTTTATACTTGTAATATTCCATAACTCTAAAGTTTTCTGCCAGTATGGCTCAGTAATAAATTTACATATAAAACCAAGAGCTCTCAAAATTGTTAAAAACACTTTGCTTTGCAATGATGTAACAATTGCATTCAAAACAACATTAAAAGAACTTCTCGAGGATAAAAGATATTGTAAAAGAAGTTGATGCATAAAAAATGTACCAGCAGCATTATAAAAACACAAATTAAAACGATTTCCTCTTACATTCATCACAGGGAGTTTGTCTGTTCCGTTACTTTTCAAAAACACTCTACTAAATTTCGGATCACCTACTCCGTCTTTAAAAAAAAATTTTGAAACACTTCTTAAAATAAACATGACATAAGGATCTTTAGGTGTACTGGAATGTCCATCAAAATGAATATTTAATTCTTTTTCAATATTATAAAACTCTTGCAAACAAACATCTGAAAATTGTAAAAGAGGGTGCACTGCACATTTAAAAGAATGAACATCGTGAGAAATTTCACTAGATAAAATAGAATTTACTTTCTGTTCCGTGGAACTTCTATCAGTCATAAAACAAGATACAGATTCTAAAATACTTTTTTTATCGCTTTCTTTCTCTGAAATATCAGACAACATTTCTTTAGTACTATTTACATAGGTTTCACCCTTGCCATCTGGCACTTCTCTGATTCCAGCAGTTAAAAATTGATTTCCAGTATTAAATTGCAAACCATAAAAATGTTTTCCCTTTTTAGTGGTGGCATCTCTGTGCATTGTAATGTTTTTACTATTTAAAAGCTCTTCTTTAACATGATTTCTAGATAAAACACCCATTTCACTTGATAAAACTGCAGTTGTACTCTTACTTGGTAAATTTTTTACATGAATATCAAAAATATTTAAAACAGCTTCAACAACAGGAGAAATATGCTGCACACCAATATTATTACTGATAAAAAAATAGTATAACTTTCTTAACTTAAAATTGAAAGGTCTGCCCTTTGATTTTTCTCTAAAATCTACATTTTTCTCAATATGTACAAATTCTGATGATTCTTTCATATTATCATTTTCATCTCTTTCTGCATTCAATGCATCAATTTCTTTTTTCAAGTCTTCAATATATGACTTTAAAACGTTGCACTGTACACCCTTCTCAACTCTACTGTTTTTCTTTTCAGTTTCTTTTTTTTCAAATTCATTAACCTTTTCTTGTAAATGTACAACTTTTTCTGATTTTCTTTTAAGTTTCTGGTTCATTGATTTTACATTAATGTTCCTAAGTTTTTCTCTCAATTTATGGTTTTCTCTTTCAAGATGTTGAATTTTGATGTTATTTTCAATATTCTGTAAAAGATCCCCTGATGAAGAAGTCGATGAGGCCACAAAGGTTGATGAGGATGCAGAAGAAGTCGATGTTGACACAGAATAAGTCGACGTTGACATGGAAGAAGTTGATGTTGGTACAGAATAAGTCGACGTTGACACAGAAGAAGTTGATGTTGGTACAGAATAAGTCGACGTTGACACAGAAGAAGTTGATGTTGGTACAGAATAAGTCGACGTTGACACAGAAGAAGTTGATGTTGGCACAGAATAAGTCGATGTGCACACAGAAGAAGTCAACGTTGACACAGAAGAAGTCAACGTTGACACAGAAGAAGTAGATATGGACACTGAAGAACTCGATGTTGATTGAATATTTTTTTTACTAGCTGGTAATGTGAATAATTTGTTTCGAAATATGTTATATTTTTCCTTATTATTGTATTTCTTGAGTCTTTGAAGTTCTTTGAATATTTTTTGGACTTTCAAGAACAAACTTGACTTTACTATTGAAGCTGAATCCAACTGAAGGCAGTCACATATAGCCTTGCATGTATTCGCAACATTGCCTTCATTTGTTATGAAAATTTCACTCACATTCTCATTTGTTAGAGACATGGTGCATATGAATGTGCAGTTAATTAGAATTTTACCATATATATGCTGTATGAAGTGAACATAATGACAATACATTGATAAGCTTTACACATACATTTGCAACAGCACAAAAAGCATGACGACACAAACATTAAAAGCACACATAGAAATTTATTCTCTTTAGAGAAGTGGACATGCTTCGCCTACATCCTTTTTTCTTCATAGGTCTTCATTTATTGAATCTGGAAGACATGAGGGTTTGTGAAGGAAAGTGGATGTAGGGCAAAGCCTGTCCACTTATCTAAAGAGAATAATAGAAAGTATGGTATTGTGATAATATTTACCTTGTATGGAAAATTCTTTCAGAGTAACTGCCACTTTCACAGATGATATGTGAACCTTAATAAAATAAATCAAATTAATTTTTCAAGGCATTACTTAAATGTATCTTAAACCAGAAATATTCTTTAAAAAAAAACCAGACTATAATGGAAGGGAGGTAATAATATACTGAGCAAGCATCGAAGTTTACGTTTTTTATTCTAACCAAAAAAGCGCAACAAGTTTGCGCCTTTTTTAATATGCTAGTATCAAAATAAATGTATAATGTATCGCTTTATATAAAAAAATCACCGCAATCACATACCACAATTATATAAAATAGTGAAATACACCCCAATTACACTTCTTTCAACTTGCACGTGTATTCTTAAAAATACCTGTATCAACCAAATTCTAAACAATTTAACAACTGTCTATGCATTTTTTGTCATTAAAAAACGGAAAATTATTTAAGATCGAGATGACAGGGTTGTAATTATCACTTACAGATAAATCATTACTTACCCGTCTGCACTGACCCACTATCTCATCCAATATGGCTGTCAGGTAGTCAGCGGGAGTTCTCGTCCTTGGTGTAAAATGGCGTCAACTGGAATAGCTATGTTTTGGTAAACAGGACATTCACGAAAACCGCGCCAAGCCTCGTTTCAGAATTTTGTATGACACAAAACTGGTAATGATTTTTTTCCGGAATAAGAAAAATTAAATGACTAAAAATAAATTAAATTAAAATTGCAAAAAAATTACAACAGAATAATCAAATAATGAATGCTTAAGGAAAATAACATAATGATTTTAATCTGTCATTATTTTTATTCAACATTAAATCGGAAATGAAATCTCGTATATCCCATTATTTTCTCGAGAGTTTTGCAGACATATTTGGAAACCCAGGGTAAACAACGTGAAACTCGACCAAACAATCGACCATCATCTTGCGAACTGAACGAGAAAGGAACGTATCTGTGTGTGAATTCGGGAAGTAAACATGCCGGCTGCTCCGAAGCAGAAGTCTAGTGCTAAAAGTACTGGAGGCACTGGGGGAAAGAAATCTGAATACCAGGATAAAGAGAAACCAACTCAGATACGATTTAGTAACATCAATGCTGCCAAAGGTTCGAGCTTTTTAAAATCTTTCTAAAAATCAGAATAGTTTTAAAGGGATTTCCCTGTTCAAAAACTGTACTATACGATTTTTTATAAGATGGGTAACAGCAGTAGAGGGTTTGTTTTTGTTTCATCAGCTGAGCAACAAGATCATTCTAGAACTAGAAGGAAACGTGTGCTGTCATGTCGTACAAACTTAAACACTGGGTCTTGAAACAAACTGAACAAAAACGCTTATAGTGTATTGAGGATAAGGGGGTTAAACAAGCCACCATAGATTTTTCGGTGCCTTGATTAAAGTTGATTCAAATTCTCAAAATCTTAGATGTCTACACAAAGATTACCATTCATTCACTAGATTGTAATGCTTTTATCTATAGCTAAGTGTGCATTCTAAGGTTAAAATTTACGAATACAACTGCTTTCCGTCGTCCTGAAAAATATTTGATTGATTGTTGAGCATATGTTGAGGCCAAAAAAAAAAATAGTCTTGTTTCCTGCTACCCGACCGACCCTATTTTTGGGGGCGGACCCTAGAGTTTTTTTTTCGATTCGGAAAAAAAAAATCGAAATATTACCGGAATTTATCGTTCTGTCACCGTTTTCAGTTCCCCTGTTATAAATACAAAACAAAATGGCGGCGGCCATTGGAAGAGGCCAGCCTCATGTGCTCTCTGTTATTTTGGAACGGTGTCGCTACAAGGACACAAAAACAAGCGTAATAACAACCTTTTCGAGTACTACCACTTTAAATGATATCTTTGCTAGTGATCGATTGTCAGTTGTTAGAAGCTCTTCGATGCTACTCATCGATTATATTAAAAATAAATGTCGCCGACATCGCTAACAAAAAATAAAATTGTCATACTTTAATTTTATTACCAAATCCAAGTGCAAAGAGCATAAAAGTAGTGATGAATGTTTAAAACATGGAAGGATCCCGTGTCTTGTAGATACTTTTACTGCCATGATTAAATATGGGGTTAGACTAATACCAGGAAACGGTAATATTGCAAGTAAAGGAAAACATAATTAGTCTAGTCAATCTTTAAACGTAATTATCACCATAAATACATGTCTAACTTCTGGATAATTACTTTTACAACTTGCAATTTCAACTAACTAAAACTAATTTTAAGAAATAAATACATACATATATTAAATGAAAGGTGGGACTAATATCAGTAAAATACCCATTGCATGGACTTTATTAAAAAAAATTAATTTCCATTCTGTTTCAATAGTCCTATATTGTTTAATGTAAACAAAATACTATTTTCCATTTTTTAAAACAGAAATTTCAATTAACATTTGTTCTAACTTGATTTAGTTCCTGTTCACTAAAATATTTCACTTAAATTACAAATGTACATGTATTCAGATTCATCATCTTTGTTTGTTTGTTTGTTTGTTTGTTTTAGATTTCAAATAGTAAACAACGATAAAATTAACCTGCTCAGAAATCAAATACAGTGTAATCTAACAAAGTTCATGGTTTCTGTAACACATATGGTCCTTCGCTGAGTTTTTATAGGAATGATTGTTCGATTATCTACTTGACAAATACCTTAATTCATGTTCCATAACTGAAAAAAAAAATTCTGAGAAAACTAAAAGAGCTTTCTACACAGTGTACTGTATATTATAAAATACCTCTTGAGTTGTTGTGCATCAAGATATGAAATTTAATTGTAAAAGATTATATTGAGTGACTTGTGATATGTTTAATTTGATCAAGTATTCAGTTCATATCCAAAAAATGCCGTCGGAAAAAAATAAAATAAAAAAATAAAATAAAATAATTTTCCTACCTACCTACCCTATTTTTTTTAGGCTGGTAGCAGGAAACAAGACTATTATTTTTTTTGGCCTGATTGTCTGTCTCAAGTGATCAGATCCATTTTTACCACCAAGTTCGATAATGTCAACCATATTTAACCACTTGTGTCAAGCACAAATTGGAATGTAACCACCCAATCTGTCAATGAAATTACAATCTACATAATTGCACAGAGCATACACATACATAATTTGCTAAATAATGCATTTATGTCCACAGACCTATTTTAGTAAAGACTTCCTTTGATATTGCACTTTTACACATGTCCAAACCAAGTTAGGCATAAGTTAATAAAGTCTTTTTATATTTTTAGCCGTAGCAGAAGCTGTGAGAACAAGCCTGGGGCCTCGTGGCATGGATAAAATGGTAAATCAATGGTTTTACTTGTAGGAACAATGGAAAAGAAATATTTCACTAGAAGATTTCAAACTGCATGTGCAATTTTCAATAAAGCAACCTTTTTGATTTTACAGATCCAGGCTGCCAATGGAGACGTTACAATTACAAATGATGGTGCAACTATATTGAAGCAGATGCAAGTTTTACACCCTGCAGCAAAGATGGTAAAAAAAAAAATAAAATAACAATATCTGATATGTGAAAACAGTATTCAAAATATGTTATGAAATGTTGCACTTTATAAAGTAGAAAGTTATGTTTGTCAGTTTATTGATTTAAAAACCCACATTATCATGCATTGTTGATTTGTTTTGAAATCTTTGTATTTGATTGGTTTATTAGCTGGTAGAGCTGTCTCATGCACAAGATGTTGAGGCTGGGGATGGAACCACATCTGTTGTAGTCATTGCTGGAAGTCTCCTTGAGGCCTGTGCCAAATTGTTGACCAAAGGTTAGCTGTCCAAAATGAGTATTATGACTAAAAAGTTGTAAAATCTAAGTGTTTTGGAATAACATTAAAGAAAAAAGCAGTTATTTGACACATTATATGGAAACAGTTTTGAAACTGATTACTGGTTAATTTTTGGGCAAAGGTGGTATTAAAATCAAGGAAAGAAATAATTCACTGAGAGAATTTTACAGCAGTTCTCTGTGCAGTCCATGTTTAAGTTTTGATTTATGCTTTGTATAGGTATTCATCCAACAAGCATTTCTGAGTCGTTCCAAAATGCTGCCGAGAAATCCCTGGAGATTCTGGGAGAAATCAGTACACCATTAGAGCTGTCAGACAGAGATTCACTATTAAAGAGTGCCTCAACCTCACTGAATTCCAAGGTAACTTTACACACATCACTCAGATAACATTGTGTTCAGTAAAAACTGTTCATATATGATATAAACTGGATTCGATTCCGTATATTTTCCAATGTCTCAAAAGGTACAGAATCAAAATTCATATGTTCAGTGGTAAGATTTTAATTTAGGGGGATTAATTTTCATGATACTGTTAAAGCTCCACAGACATAAATTTTTACAGTGAAACAAAAAGAAATTATTTTCAATTATGCCTCTAGTTTGTATGATTTTGAACAATCCACAAAAATTAAAAACTTGCAAAGTCAAAGTCAAGAGTTCAACATGACTGCCTAGTTGTGTGAGCAGATTGTCGATGGTTGAGTTTAATGTTTGGTTTATCTTGGTAGGTGGTTTCACAGTACTCCAGTCTTCTGTCCCCATTAGCTGTAGACGCTGTGATGAGAGTGATAGATCCTGCCACTGCTACCAATGTAGATCTCAGAGACATCAAAATTGTGAAACGACTCGGGTAAGGAATAAGACAAGGAAGAGTTAATTGATTTCAGAGAAAATAGAGTTAGATTTGAGCAACATTGTAAAAAATTATAGATGCCCCCCAAAAAAATTCCTATAGTGTATTATCTATAAGTATGAGTCTTGCTCTAAGCATTGATTCTTATGTGTGGAGGAAACTGTCTTTGTTTTACATTGTATGAATTTCTTACTTGATAGTGGGACCATTGAAGACACAGAACTCATTGATGGCTTAGTGTTCAACCAAAAGGGAGGGGGACAGGGAGGTCCAAACAAAGTGGAGAAGGCCAAGATTGGGCTCATACAGTTCTGTATCTCTCCTCCCAAAACTGACGTAAGTACCCTCTTATCTGTTGTAGCTTAGCTTGAACTAATGGAGAGATTCTCATGTCATCTGTCCCTGTTATTATGTGTTCCTGATGAAAAATGCAATGATAACACTACAAAAATGCAAGTCTTGTGATTTAAAAATAAAGGCATGTATAAAGCACCTTGATTTTCTTTTGCAAAAAGACTGCATCTTCTGTAAATTATAGACAGAGTATTGATTGGCAACCAAAACTTCCTCATTTAAAATGCATACATTTTACTGAGGTTTGAATTTTGCAACAGACAGTTAAATTTTTTTTTAGATGGACAACTCTGTTATTGTGTCTGACTATGCACAAATGGACCGTGTTCTAAGGGAAGAGAGGCAATACATTCTGGATATTATTAAAAAGATTAAAAAGGCAGGATGTAATGTACTGCTTATACAGAAATCAGTTCTAAGGTACAGTATACGTATGCTTTTGTTATATGTTGAATTAAATTTTTGTCTACAGTTTGTTCTGGAGAAATCAGCTCCGAGATGTTCAAGTCTTATTTTATTTATGTTTTTTTTTTTTTTTTTTTTTTTTTTTTACAGAGATGCTGTTAGTGATCTGGCTCTCCATTTCCTGGCAAAAATGAAAATTATGGTTGTTAAGGATATAGAAAGGGAGGATATTGAATTCATCTGTAAGGTAGGAAAATACATGTACATGCTGTGTATCAGAATAAAGAACAGTGTATTAGTTAATAGATTTACAATAAAGAGAATGCAGAGATAAAACTGATTTTGCAAATTCTCATTTCTGCCTGAAGTGGTGATTGGATTTTCATGTCATTTTACAGAGCATAGGATGCCGACCTGTTGCTAGCTTAGATCACTTTTTACCAGAGAATCTTGGAAGTGCTGACCTTGTAGAAGAAGTTCAAACTGGTTCAAGTAAAATTGTCAAAGTAAGTCGGAAGTTTATACCACAGAGATAAGAGATGGGCATTGCTGCCACTTTATCAAGCAAAGTGAACTTAGTTGTGACATCTGTACACTATACAAATCTTTAAATGCTCCTTGAATGTAAGATATATTTGATGTACAATCTTAAAACACTTCATTATTTTGTTGATGGTTGTTCTCTGTAGCAAAAGTAATTTTGTAACACAAGTAATAAGTCATTTGTCTTTTAAAAAATCAGATAACAGGAATAGCCAATCCTGGAAAGACAGTGACAGTATTAATACGAGGATCCAACAAACTAGTGCTAGAGGAGGCAGACAGGTCAATCCATGATGCTTTATGTGTCATCAGATGTCTGGTCAAGAAAAGGTAGGGTTAAAGCCAGACCAATCCAGGTTGTTGGAATTTAACATGTAGTTAACATGTGCAGATATTGAACTGTAGACTTTTAATTGGTGACAATCTGTATTGCATTAATTCAATGCTAAAATCCTAATTTTTGTGATTTTGACAAAGGTTAACATCTTCTAGTCTATGATCTAGAAATTGGTTAAATAATTTTTTAATATGCTCGTGTACATGTATGAACACATTCTATACATGCACAGAATTTCCTAAATTTTCAATGTTATAAATAAAATTAATATTTATAAATACTGTATTGTTATTACTGTATAAATACTGATTATTGTGATAATTTTGTGTACAGGGCATTAATAGCTGGAGGAGGAGCTCCTGAAATAGAGCTGTCCCTGAGGTTAAATGACTATGCCAACACCTTGACAGGCATGGAGCAGTACTGCTTTAGAGCTTTCGCCGAGGCTTTGGAGGTCATTCCCATTACTCTGGCAGAAAATGCTGGTCTGAATCCCATAGCCACAGTCACCGAATTGAGAAATAAACACGCTGAAGGGGAGAGAACTGCTGGTATCAATGTTAGGAAGGTAGGTACAGACAAGGAAGCTTAGGGTAGACGTTCTCTCCTGTTTTTCCTTGATTTGTAATATACTCCTGCAAGAAATAGCATTGATTTGGCCTCTGAATGACATGATGATTGCTATAAAAAGATGGAGTTATCAAATGCAGTGTGTTTTAAATACAGGTGACTCTCGATCTCTCGAAGTACAAGGGACCGCAAGAAGAATTCGAGAATTCGAGGGGTTCAAGAGATAGAAAGTAAATAAAATCCGGAATTTTCAGTTCCGATCATCGATATTCTACTATTATAGATACCGGAAGTATATGTAAATAAAGTTATTGCACGTTTTCATTGTATTTTACAGGTAATATACTTGATATCAACAAGAATGATCGTATTTCGAATAAATACAACAAATTCCTGAAGTTTCAATATTTATTTGTACTTATTTCACGATAACATGAAACCCGGATAGCAATTGTCGGTTTGGCTATTCCGCTGCTTGATCGGGTCCTTCACCAGTGTTCACCAGGTTTTTCTTAATCGGTATTCAGTCCTTCAGAAAGGAATTTCTTTTGCAATATTTGCCATACTGGGATTATGTAGACTCTAATTGATAATAATATGGGAATTTGTTGAAACAAACGTCTGGAAATTTATTTTCTAAAAATTATCGTCTTGGTTTCAAGTCAAAATAAGTTGTGAATTTGTTTATAATTTACCAATAATAACCAGTTAATTATATCAACACACGGACGACCCACAGGTGTAGTGTCATCTATGTAAACACCCAATTAACACCTCCATGCCAGCCCCAGGTGTTCACTGTTTTTCCAGGTAAGTCCAGGCTCAATTTTACGCTTGATCGGCGTGTATACACGAGCAGTCAAAACTTCGAGAGATAGAGAGTAAAATTCAATGAAATACGTGTAACGGGACCCAGGTTTTGGTTCGAGAGATAGAGAACTTCGAGAGATAGAAGTTCGAGAGATCAGGAGTAAATTTGCTTAGTTATATTGAGGAAAAAAACGGGAACGGAGATTCACTTCGAGAGATCGGAGTTCGAGCCATCGAGAGTGACCTGTATTAAAAAAAAAATTGATGTCAGATTGTTTGTGATCTATAACATATTATATATACAAGATCAAGATAGCTCAATGTTACTTAATATATACCACAGATACCGGTACATTGAACAAAATATCGAGACCTTGTTTTGCATTTTCCTCTCAAAATAGTAACATTTGTTGGCCAGCATCAATGCCAAGAAGATATTGATGCAAGAAAATTGAGTTGAGAAGTTCGAATTGCTGTAAAATTTAGGTGTTCTTTTCATTTTCAGGGAGCCATTACTAACATTTTAGAGGAGAATGTTGTTCAGCCATTATTGGTTAGCACTAGTGCTATTCACCTAGCAACAGAGACCGTAAAAAGCATCATGAAAATTGATGATATTGTAAGTATATAAATCAGTGTTCAGAAGATGTGCGAAAGTTGTTCATAGTACATAAATTGTCCTAAAGATAGCATATGGATATTTAACATGTAAATTGTTTTCTTTTAGTGAATTTGAATACTGTGGATCATAAAATTATTTTAGGGAGAAAATAATTGATATCAATATGTGAGACAAAAGTTGTGAGAGTTCTTTTGTTTTTTAGCTCACCTGAGCCGAAGGCTCAAGTGAGCTTTTCTGATCACATTTTGTCCGTCGTCCGTCTGTAAACTTTTCACATTTTCGACTTCTTCTCAAGAACCACTGGGCCAATTTTGACCAAAGTTGGTACAAAGCATCCTTGGGTGAAGGGCAATTTAAATTGTTAAAATAAAGGGCCAAGTTCTCTCACAACGGGAGATAATCAAGAAAAGACAAAAATAGGGTGGGGTCATTAAAAAATCTTCTTCTCAAGAACCACTGGGTCAGAAAAGCTGAAACTTATGTTGAAGCATCCTAGGGTAGTGTAGATTCTAAATTGTTCAAATCATGACCCCCGGGGGAAGGGCGGGGCCACAATTGGGAATCAAAGTTTTACATAGAAATATATAGGAAAAATCTTTGAAAATCATCTTCATAAGAACCACTGGGCCAGAAAAGCTGAAACTTATGTGGAAGCATTCTGGGGTAGTGTAGATTCTAAATTTTAAAAATCATGACCCCTGGGGGAAGGGTGGGGCCACAATTGGGAATCAAAGTTTTACATAGAAATATATAGGAAAAATCTTTGAAAATCATCTTCTCAAGAACTACTGGGCCAGAAAAGCTGAAACTTATGTGGAAGCATTCTGGGGTAGTGTAGATGCTAAATTGTTCAAATCATGACCCCCGGGTGAAGGGCGGGGCCACAATTGGGAATCAAATTTTTAAATAGAAATATATAGGAAAAATCTTTGAAAATCTTCTTCTCAAGAACCACTGGGCCAGAAAAGCTGAAACTTATGTGGAAGCATCCTGGTATAGTGTAGATTCTAAATTGTTCAAATCATGCCCCCCCCCCCGGGGAAGGGCGGGGCCACAATGGGGAATCAAAGTTTTACATCGAAATATATAGGAAAAATCTTTGAAAATCTTCTTCTCAAGAACCACTGGGCCAGGAAAGCTGAAACTTATGTGGAAGCATCCTGGTATAGTGTAGATTCTAAATTGTTCAAATCATGACCCCCGGGGGAAGGGTGGGGCCACAATTGGGAATCAAAGTTTTACATCGAAATATATAGGAAAAATCTTTGAAAATCTTCTCAAGAACCACTGGGCCAAGAAAAGCTGAAACTATGTGCACATGGAAGGATCCTGGGGTAGTGTAGATTTCAAAATGTCTAAATTATGATCAGTGGTGTAGGGTGGGGTTGCATTATGTATTACAGGGGGGAAATCTGGTAAAAAAACAGAATGGCAAAGCTGCTCAGGTGAGCGATGTGGCCCATGGGCCTCTTGTTTGCACATACATGTATGTGAGATTAAAATTTGTGTAAGGAGATGGTCTCAAACAATTTTTACTTGAAAATAAATTTCTTGGGAAGAAGAAAGGAGATACATATACTGAGTACATTATTATATTCAATAATAACGTAATAATTCTGAAAAAGGAATTCTTATGTTAATTGTATTATTTTTTTTTCAGGTCAACTGTGCAGGATAAAGATTGAAAGGACAATCAATTATAACTTTTTAAAGGATGAATTCTAATACACTGCCCTCTGTCAATGATATTTATTGTTCAGTCGGACATTAGGAGCTGCAGATTGTACTTAAAATCCTGAGTGAATGTGAAGTGACTTCTTTATGGAAGTGATCCAATATATCCCCTTTGTATGTGTATACAAAATGCTTTCAACAAAATTGAACAAATTTATAATAAAAGATTAATAAATTTCTGGGTATTTTGTGATTCAAATAAACTGAATCAGTACATACTACTGTAGTTCAGTTTACAGGAGGTACATTGTAAAAACAGAGGTCTGTATGCTGGATATGCTGGTACTTGCATGTGTAGTGGTTTTGCCAGTATTTGACCTTCGCCATAACTTTTGAATGGTTGGTAGTAGGGCTTTGATATTGAATATTCCCTGTGAAAAGAGCTTTGGTTACCAACACACATGACCTTGGAGTTTGACAAAATAAAAAAAAAAATGACCATGGCTATAACTTTGATCAGTTGATGCATTGTCTTTCCTGTTTTACATTTAAGGAGTTACTATCTAATTTGTCAGATATGCCAGGGCATCAATGATAGTTGGAAATGTGGGATAATTTGCATAATGGGTGTATGTTATGCGTGAAATATCCATGTTTCCAACTGTCGTGCATTGATGTCCTGGCATACTCAACAAAAAATTTCTTATAAGCTCTTCTGAACCAAAGGCTCAAAGATCCAATGCTATGGCCATTTGTGCAGTGTGCGTAAACTTTTTTTAGAGTACTGTAAACGTATTACATTTAGCGATGTATTCTATATAGCGATTTTGGCAGAACGCCGAGTCCGCTAATTCTAGAACATCGCTAAATATCTTGTATATTAACTTTCATATCTAGCAAATTCAGACAGAGCTAAATCAAATCTACGCTAACTTGTTGAAAATTGAATCTCCGCCAAATACCATACACGCCAAATGTAATACATTTACAGTATGTGCCATAACTCAAGAACCATTTGGCCAATTATTGTCAAGGAGCTAGGTTCACATTATGCATAAAATGATCCTGTCCATATTTCAAATAAATTGAAATAATACACTATCACTCTCTGTTCCATTTCATATAACAAAGTAAAGTAGAGACTTGGTGCTCTATTTCCTATAGCAAAATTTCTTTTAGAATCCAGGAATTGGAAAACAGGCTTCGTGAAAATGCAATGATTTTGAATTTTGCAGAAAACGGGTCTTTACCTTCAGCAAAGAATTAAAATATGAGCACAGCCCTCGATCTCTAAAAATTAAAAAATGTTTTATGATCTTCAGAAACGGATCTTTCATTATGTAATTGTACATTTTGGATCAAGGTTGTGCTTTATGTGAAATATTGAAAAAATACTTCAACTTTGGCCATTTTAAGCGGAATTTTCAGGATGTATTAAGCGGAATTTTCAGGATATTTTCATAATGCATTGACCAGAGAGAAAATTATGTCATGTTGAATACAGCATTGTCAACCAAAACTGAGCAGTTTCAATTTTTCAGAAATTCACTGTGCCAAAAACGGCCCTAACTGACTCTTTTTCACAGAGTATACTTGGCCTAAGGGCTCCCATTTATGTTAAAACTAGGGTTGTGTCCCTTAAACAAGGGGAGATCATCAGGTAAATAAAACCAAAAGTACTGGTTGCCAAAAAATCTTGAGAACCACTGGGCAGATTACTAGTATCACCAAACTTGCATACAAGGATGAAGATATCTGGAGAATTAAAAATTTTTCAAGGCATCACACTGGGGCAAAGGTCATGGTCACGAGGTCACTTCAAAGTTGACCAAAAACTAGAACTGTCCAAACGGGACAAAATACCCCCCGCTGGGTTTTTCAGAAGTAAGTTTTTCCATAATAAAGATATGTATCAAACATGAATTATGAAATTTTTCTTCAAGTGACCTTGAACTTCCCCAAATGACCTTGGGTCAAGGTCCTGACACACCTTTGGGTCATGGGCAATCTTTAAGTGAATGACAACCTACCAAGTTTATCCATAAGAAAGATATGGACCGGACACGAATTATGAAATTTTTCTTCCAGTGACCTTGAACTTCCCTATATGACCTTGAGTCAAGGTCATGACTTACCCTAGGGTCATGGGCAATCTTTGTGTGAAATGAGAACCTACCAAGTTTATCCATAAGAAAGATATGAACCGGACACAAATTATGAATTTTACTTCCAATGACCTTGAATTTCCCAAAATGACCTTGGGTCAAGGTCATGACACACCCTTCAGTCATGGGCAATCTTTGTGTGAAATGAGAACCTACCAAGTTTATCCATAAGAAAGATATAGACCGGACACAAATTCTGAAATTTTTCTTCCAGTGACCTTGAACTTCCCTATATGACCTTGGGTCAAGGTCATGACAAACTCTCGGGTCATGGGCTATCTTTTTGTGAAATGAGAACCTACCAAGTTTATCCATAAGAAAGATATGGACCGGACACGAATTATGAAATTTTTCTTCCAGTGACCTTGAACTTCCCCAAATGACCTTGGGTGAAGGTCATGACACTACCTTAGGTCATGGGCAATCTTTGTGTGAAATGACAACCTACCAAGTTTATCCATAAGAAAGATATGGACCGGACACGAATTATGAAATTTTTCTTTCAGTGACCTTGAACTTCTCCAAATGACCTTGGGTCAAGGTCATGACACACCCTAGGGTCATGGGCAATCTTTGTGTGAAATGAGAACCTACCAAGTTTATTTATGAGAAAGATATGGACCGGGCACGATTGCACAGACAGACGGACAGACAGCCAGACGGACAGACAGACAAGGTGATTCCTATATACCCCCCCAAACTTCGTTTGCGGAGGGGTATAATTACATTTCATTAAAATGACGATATTTTGCTTACTATTAGGAGTAGGATCATCAAATCTTGTCAGTTGATAAATCCATCCTAGGACATATATCTTGTTGACTCTAAAGTACCGATAGATCATGGTGACCTATATTTTTAATTTTGCAAGCATTTGTTTTCAAATTGATTTAGAGGCAAATAGAGGCAACGTTAAGGCCTTTGATCATCAATCTTTGTCAGTTGATGCATCTTGGGTCCTTGGACAATTTAACTTAAACATTTTCAAATCATTTAAGACCATTATTTCAAATACGGAGAGGTTTAGAATCACCATACCTTGTAAGCTGATGCATCTTGGGGCCTTAAAACATGTTTATTAAAAAGTAGGTCAAATTGTCCTACTTTTTTAAATTTTGCAGGCATTCGCTTTTAAATTATTTTAGACGAAACTTCATAAGAATCCTTACAAACAAAGATACATTGCAGGTTCCAGTAAATGTTCAACCAAGCCTCTTTCGTTACTTCTCACTAAAATATTGACAGTAGTGAAGGAAAAACTTCAAGAGTACTGTGCAACTATATACTCAAGAAGTGGTGTAAATCAGATGTGGATACTTAAAAATTCTAAAGAACTTTTGGACAATTTGAAATCACAAGACTTCACTAAAATCAACAGCTTAAAAACTTACGACTTTTCAACTTTATACACAACGATTCCCCACGACAAATTAAAATCCAGGCTTTTTGATATCATTGACAGCTGCTTCTTCAACGAAAATGGAACTCGTAAATTTACTTACCTCGTCATTGGTCATTTGAAAAATTATTTTGTTAAAACAGATTCTGATTGCACACATAAGTACTCTGAAGTTGACATCAAGAAGATGCTTGAGTTTCTGATTGACAATATCTATGTGGTTTTCGGAGACCAGGTATTCCAACAATCTATTGGAATTCCCATGGGTACAAATTGCGCTCCGTTATTAGCAGACTTATTTTTATATTCATATGAAGCAGAATTTATACAAAATCTTATGCGTGAAAAGAAGAAAACACTTGCTGTGGCCTTCAACTCGACATTTAGATATATCGACGACGTATTGTCAATTAATAATGATAATTTCCATTCCTACGTCGATACGATATATCCTGGTGAACTTGAGATAAAAGATACCACAGAGTCCGACACTTCTGCTTCATACTTGGATATTTTACTTGAAAAAGACACTAATGGTAATCTAACAACCAAGCTATATGATAAACGTGATGACTTTAAGTTTTCTATCGTCAACTTCCCTTACTTATGCAGCAATATACCTTCATCACCTGCATACGGAGTATATATATCTCAGTTGATTCGATACGCAAGAGCGTGCTCTACGTATGAACAATTTCTTAAACGAGGTAAATTATTGACAAGCAAGTTGATGAAACAAGAATATCAACAGTCTTGTTTAATGTCATCATTTCGTAAATTCTATGGTCGATACAATGACCTTGTCAGCAAATACAATTTATCATTGAGTCTAGGGCTGTATCAATATATCGATATATCGATACGTATCGATATTTAAGAAAAATATTGTATCGAAAAATAACTGCCAATACGTATCGGACAAACAGTTTTTCTTCTAATGCTGTTAAAAAGATGATAATTTCAATCACCAAAGATTATATTTCACTTTTTTGAAATAAAGCTGTTCAATAATTATATAATTTGTAAGGAAATGACACAGTTTTTTTAACTATTACAAAATACAAAGATAATTTATTTGAACATGTTGATTTTGCTGTCATAAAAAATTTTAATTTGAAGTGTTATTTGTAATGACAATGAGACAAGGACTTTAAATGGGTAATAAAACACTTAATTTTAATGAAATTTATGCATTAAAATGATTTATAAGCCTTTTCTGATGGATTTGTTTTAGAATCCAATATATTGCATATCGCTTTAAAAAATATTGTATCGTATCGTATCGAAATTTTTGGCTCAATACACAGCTCTAATTGAGTCATATGCTGACTGACGTTTTTCATACCAATTGTTAGTCCATTATTTATACACTGAATTGACGACGGATTTTTTCCGTTATTTCCTGATCATGACAACGAGCACACGGCGGGTGTGACCGGTCGGCAGGGGATGCTCACTCCTCCATGGCACCTGATCCCACCTCTGATGTTTCAGAGGTCCGTGTTTGCTCTGCTCTTATTTTGTATATTGTTTAATGGACGTTGAGATTGAATACTGTTCGTTATCTCCATATCCTTCTTTAGAGGCATATTTTGGACACTTTCAGACGCATGATCACCAAACTTTGTCAATTGATACATCTTGGGTCTTCGGAGAATGTCAACCAAAAAGTAAGTCATCGTG